>NW_025422436.1:0-102437 GCF_011764305.1 Mustela putorius furo
TTTGGCCATAGAGGTGTGGATCCATATATGGGCTCTCATTATGGCTGTCTCCATTGGTCTGTGTGTCTATTTTTGTGCCAGTACCATGCTGTCTTGGTGATCACAGCTTGTAATAAAGCTTGAAATCAGACACAAGGTGATACCAACTTAGTTTTTCTTTTGCAACATTCCCTTGGCTATTTGGGGTCTTTTCTGGTTTCATACAAATTTTAGGATTGTTTGTTCCAGCACTTTGAAAAATGCCAGTGGTATTTTGATTGGGATGGCATTGAAAGTATGGATTGCTCTGGGCAGCATAGATATGTTAACAATGTTTATTATTGTGATCCATGAGCATGGAATGTTTTTCCATCTTTTTGTCTTCATTTCTTTTCATGAGTTTTCTGTAGTTCCTTGAGTATAGATCATTTACCTTTTGGTTAGATTTATTCCAAGTTATCTTATGGTTTTGGTGCTATTGTAAATGGAATCAATTCTTTAATTCCATTTTTATGGTTTAATTGTTATATGTATGACCGCAACTGATTTTATGTGTACTGATTTTGATTCTGACACATTTACTGAATTTGTTTGATGCGTTCTAGCTAAGTTGGTGGTGATATTTGGAGTTTTTTCCCACAGAAGCCATCTGTCTCTGTGAAGAGAGAGAGTTTTGACTTCTTCTTTGCCATTTGAATACCTTTTATTTCGTTTTGTTGTCTGATTTTCGGTTGCTTTGGACTCCTATTACTATGCACTTGAAGCAATAGTGGTGACAGTGGTCATCTTCGTCTGTGTTTCGGCTGATCCGACTCTTCGTTGTGTTCGCTGATCGTCAAAGGGAAATCGTGGTGCAACAGCTGTTTCACCATTGATAATGGTATTCACTGGTATTTGGGGTTTTTTCATAGATAGATTTTATGAAGGTTGAAGGAATGTTTCCTTCTATCTGGCCTATAAGCTCTTGAAGTGTGTTTAAACAGAAATGGACGCTGTATCTTGTCAAATGGCTTTTCTGGCACCACTTGTCAGGGCCATGTGGTCTTCTCTCTTATCTGATTTGTTTGTCACATCTGTTGCGGGGAACCATTTTGGTTGTCTTCTTCTCTTATTGATTTTTGTTTTCTGTCACCTTGATTATTTGCAAATTGTTAACAAACCCTTGCATCCCAGGAGATAAATCGCAACCTTGTCATATTTGGGTAATCCGTGTTTTAATGTTCGATTGGAGTTGCCTATTATCTCTAGACATCTTGTTGAGAATCTTGGTATCCAATATTCATCAGGGATCTTGGTCTTAAATTACCATTTTTGATGGGGTCTTTACCTGGTTAGGGAATATCAGAGGGTAATGCTGGCTTCATAGAAAAGTGTTTGGAAGTTTTCGCTTCTGTGTCTATTTTTTGAAAACAGCAGGTCATCAGGTGAATAGGTACAAAAGTGTATTTCTATCTTTGATGAATTTTTGGTAGAATTCCCTCGGGGAATCCATCAGGGTCCTGGGCTCCTTGTTTTTTGGGAGGTTTTTTGATGATTTGCCCTCAATCTTGTTACTAGATATTGGTCTATTCAGGTTGGTGTCATTTTTTTCTGTTTCAGTCTTGGAAGTTTACAGGTTTCCAGGGAATGCATCCATTTTCTCTAAGTTGCTTAACTAATTAGGCATATAACTGTTCATAATAATTTCTGATGATTGTTTTCCATTTCCTTGGTGTTATTTGTTCTATTTCCTTTCATTCATAATTCTATTAATTTGGGTCCTCCCTCTTTTTCTTTTGGATTAGTTTGGCCTGTGGTTTATCCCATCTTATTGGTTCTGCTTCAAAGAACCAGCATCTAGTTTCATTGATGTGTTTCTATTACATCTCTATTTCTTCTAACTCATAGATCTCTGCTCTAATCTTAATTATTGCCTTTCTTGTGCATGGTGGGGGTTGCTTAATATTTGTTGTTGATTTTCCAGTTCTTCAAGGTATAGAAGAGATCTTGTGTATTCTGGATTTTATAATCTTTTTGAGGGATGGTTATGTAATTTCGTATTTTCCCTTTCCCCTTCGGACCACTTTGCCTCTGTTGTCAAGATTCCCCCATAGGTTTTGGGCTGATGTGTCTTCATTTCTCATTGGTTTCCATGAATTGTTTAATGTTTCTTCTTTGATTTCCTTGGGTTGATCCAAAACATTCTTGAGCAAGATGGTCCTTTAGCTTCCAAGTGTTTGAATTCCTTCCAAACTTCTTCTTGTGTTTTGAGTTCTAGTTTCAAAGCATTGTGGTCTGAGATTGAGAATATGCAGGGAATGATCTCAGTGATCTCAGTCTTTTGGTGTTTTGGTTGAAGGCGCCTGACATGTGACCCAGTATGTGGTCTATTCTGGAGAAAGTTCCCATGTGCACTTAAAGAAGAATGAGTAGTCTGTTTTTTTTTTTGGGGCGGGGGGGGGTGGAATGTTTCTGTATATATCTATGAGGTCCATCTGGCTCCAAATGTGTCCTTCAAAGCTCTTCTGTGCTCTATATTGATTTTCTGCTTTGATGATCTGTATTACTGAGAATGGTGTGTTCAGATCCCCTCCAATTAATGTGTTCATATCAATTATAACTCTTTATTTTTTGAATAACACTTTGGCTTATGTAGTTGGCTGCTGCCCATATTGGGGGCATAAATATTTATAATTTATTATATATTCCTTGGTGGATTTATCCTTTTAAGATATGATTTGTAGTGTCCGTTCTGTATCTCTGACCCTCAGTCTTATCTTAGCTTAATTTTTAAATGACCTAATTTATCTGATATAAGAAATCATTACCCCCCCGAGCTTTCTCTATGAAGCCCCCACCATTTGGCAGTTAAAAGACTGGTTATCCATCCCTTCACTTTCAAGTCTGAGATGTATCTTTCACGTGTCGGTTCCCCCCAAAATGGGTTCTCTTGTAGACAAGCATATGGATTTGTCCTGTCATTTATCCAATCTGCACGCCCTGTGCCATTTAATGGTAGAATTTAGGCCCAGTCAAGTGGAGAGTCAATTATTGAAAGATAAGGTTTTTACTGACATCATTGTGCCTGTGAACTGGGAAGTCATGTTGCCGTGTGAAGTCCTTTTTTATATATTGCCTCTGTAAATTTCTGTTCTATGTCACTCTTGGGTGGGTCTCTCTTCTTTTACAGATCTACCTTAATATTTCTTGTAGTGCTGGCCTTGGTGGTCAAATACTCTTTTAAATTCTTGCCAGTTTTGGAAGTAGTTCTTTATCTCTTCATCCATGTCAGCCTTTCTTGGATGAATAAAGTATTCTTGGCTGCATGTCTTTTCTCAGTTTAAGTGTCCTGAAAGTGGGGTCTTGCTAGCTCCTTTCTTTGCTTCTGTCTCTGCCAGATTCCCTTCTCTGTGGACCGGTCTGAAGTTATTCTGAGTCACCGTCCTCTGTACATAAGAAATCTCTTCATCTCTAGGTGCCCTTAGGACTCTTGTCTAAAATTATGATTTGTGAATTTCACAATTCAGTGTATGGAGGTTTTTCTAGATTCATTGATCTTGGGGGGCTTCTCCTTTCTGCTTCTAAGAACATGAACACTTGTTTCCATTCCCTGGTTTGGGACCATTGTCATCCAAATTTGTTCAAATATATATCTTCTAGTCTTCTCTCTTTCTCTTTCCCCCTCAGGGATCCCAATAATTCTTATGTTGCAATGTTTCAATGACATCATTTATTTCCCCTATTTCGTTTTCATGGCTTCTAAAGCTGTTTTGTTCCAGGCCTACTCCTGATCCTTCTTTTCCACCAGTTTGTCTTCTAGATCACTAATTCTCTATTCTGCTTTCAGTTACCCTAGCTGTTAGAGTATTTAGTATTAGATTGGATCTCATTATTAGCATTTTTAACTTCTGCCAGATCAGCTCTCACTTCTGCCCTTAGAGACTCTATGTTGTCCATAATGGTTTTCTCCAACCTTTCCATTGCCTGGATAATTTGTTACCACCCCCTGAATTCCCTTTCTGACATACTGTTTATGTCCATATCTAATAGTTCTTCTGTGGCAGAGGGCACCGTCTATGATGATTTTTTTCCTCTGTTTGGGTGTTCCTCCTCCTAGTCATTTTTGGTGAGAGGTGGTTGAGGGGATGTATAGCTGAATATATCAATCATGATCCAGGCAAAGTGCACCCTGACAAAGTGTTGGAACAAGCAGAAGTAACCACCAAAAAGAAAGAAAAAAGAAAAAAAAAGAGAGAGAGAGAAAGGGGAAGAGAAAACCCCAAACCCCAACCAAAATGAGCCTGAAATTAAGATTTATAAGGTATATTAACCCCAAAAATGAACAAACAAAAAGACCAACAAAATTAAATGACAAAAAAAAAGAAGCCAGCCCAAAATGAACCCCAAGGATAAGATTTATATAATACGAGAACAAAAACAAATACACAGAAACTCTGACAGAAGAATAAGATGGGAGGATGTTATAAAATCCTTGATGTGGGTGAGGAAGGTTATTTCGGTTCTTTTTCTGGGTGTACTTGTTAACTCTGTTAAAAGAACTCAACCTTTCAGAGGCACAGGGAAATTAACACTTGTTTATATATATTGGGGTAGTGGGGTTTTTGAATAGGGGAAAAGGATTACTCTGAAAACATATATCTATATGTATATTTAAAAAAAAGAAAAGAGAAAGAGATAAAAACACAGGTATATGTATATAGTTAAAAAGTTCAAGTTAAGACGTTATTATGGAATATGTTTTTATTAAACCTCTAGTTTGTAATGGTAAGTAGGGTTAAAAATATTAGGAGGAGAGCAAGAATCATGAGAATGAATTTTTAAAAAAGAAAGAAAGAAAAGTTGTATCTATGAAATATACAGGTTTTAGGGCAATACAGGGAGCTTAATATATTTTTCCCCTGATTTGGGGGTTTTACAGTTTTTTCTAACTTAATTTTATCTTTTCAGTGTTCCAAGATTCATTGTTTACAGTTTTATGGGTACCTTGTGGTGGTTGTTGTCTTGTTCTTTTGGCTTGTCTTCTGAGGGAGGGGCCGCTCTGCTCCGTTGTTTTTCTGGTCAGTCTTGCTTGGGTTGAGTCACCCCTCCAGACTATCAAGGGGCTGGGCTCTGGTGGAATCCGGTTTTTTCAGGCTTTTGTTCTCTAGAGGTTTTTTTGTTCTTTGGCAGCTTTTTGGGGGGCTTTTTGGAGGGTCAGAGCAAAGAAACAATCTGTCTGCATCCAGACCCTCCACCTCAAAGAGAAGCCTCAGATTGTTGCCCTCTGGGGTGGTCCAGAACACACAGACTCTCCCTCTGCAAATTTCCACTGAAACAGCGCAACCTCCCACAAGTGGTGCTCCCTCCCAGCCGCCCTCCCAGTGGTCACCCGAGGCCCCCCCGCTTGTCTTAGCACCCCTGTGCCACTAAAACCTTGAGCTATATTGGTCTGGGGAGCCTGTTACTGGTGGCTGCCTTTGCCAGGACTGCTGTCTGAAGTCCAGGCCCATGCTGGGTGTGCTCAGACCCTGTGGTCACACAGGTTGCAGAAGGCTGTGGGCTGAGGGACCCTGATGGGAGATCACGCTGGGTTCTCTCAGGCACAGGAGGGAGTGCGCCCAGCCAAGTTGTGGTGCAAGCAGCAGAAAGCCTCGGGCTCAGGGACCACAGTCTGGAGGCCCCACCAGACTCTGGCATGAGTGGTCACTGTTGGTGACCAGCCTAGGAACATGGGCTTAGGCCATGTGACCGTCCAATTCCACCAGTTACTACTTAAGGTCTTAAGATCTTTTGCTCTTCTTGAGTGCTTTTAACCAGACTCCAAGTTAATGCTAGTCCTCAATCACAGGGCACTTTCATATTGGGGTATTACTTTCCAATGGGTCACTTCTGGTGGCTTCCTCCCCCTTCTGTTTATCCTCCAATATCAGTCCCAGCATTCCCACTCCACTTTACCACTCCACTGATGTCTTCTGCCCCCATAGAGATCCAGAAGTGTATAATCTTACATTTCAGGCTGATTTCATGGGTGTTCAGAGTGTTCTGGTAGATATTCAGCTCACTTTAGGGGACCAATTGAAATAGGGTCTCCTACTTCTCTGCCATCTTGCCCCTCCCTCTATCAGGTTTATCAATTTTCTATCTTTTGAAAGAACCAACTCTTGGCTTCATTGATCTTTTCTATTGTTTTATTTTTTAGTCTCCATTTCATTTATTTCATTTCTGAGTTCTATTATTTCCTTTCTTCTACTCACCTTAGACTTTGTTTCTGCTCCTTTTTTGTTTTTTCTAGTTTCACTGGGTATAACTTTAGACTGAAATTATTTGTGTCTCAAGGTAGGCCTGTAATCACTATATATTCTCTCTTAGAATTGCTTTTTACTGTTTGTCCCAAATATTTGGACCATTAGGTTTTCATTTTTATTTATCTCCATGTATTTTTTTCCTCTTTTAAAAATTTTTTTAAATTTATTTTTACTTTATTTTTTATATATTGTTTTATTTTTATTTTCATACATCTCCATTTTTATTTTTTAATTGTTATTTGAATTACAGATAGTTAAAATACAGTGTAATATTAGCTTCAGCTATAAAATATAATGTACCATTCAACCCCTGGTGCTCATCACAGCATGTGCACTCCTTAATTCCCATCACCTATTTTACACATCCCCTAACTCACCTCCCCTGTAGTAATTATTGGTTTGTTCTTTATAGTTAATATTCTGGTTCTTAGTTTGCCTCCATCTCTCTTTTCCCCTCTTTGCTTGTTTGTTTTGATTCTTAAATTCCACATATGAATGAAATCATATGGTATTTGTCTTTCTCTGACTTACTTTACTTAGCATATTACTCTCTAACTCCATCCATGTTGTTCCATGCTTATGGGTTAGAAGAGCAAATACTGTTAATATGTCTATACTGCCCAACACAATCTACACGTTTAAAGCAATCCCTTCAAAATATCAACAGTATTTTTCACAGATCTAGAACAAATGATGCTAAAGCTTGTGTGGAAACCCTGAAAGATCCCAAATAGCCAAAAGCAACCTAGAGAGAGAAGAAAAAAAGTAAAGGTGGAGGCATCACAATTCCAGACATTAAGTTATATTAGAAAGCTGTACTAATAAAAAACAGTGTGGTACTGGCACAAAAATAGACACACAGATCAATGGAACAGAATAGAAAACCCAGAAATGAACCCATAACTATATGGTCAGTTAATCTTATTTTCTCTTTGGTTTCTTTTGTTGATCCTCTGGTCTTTTAGTAGCAGGCTGTTTAGCCTCCACATCCTCCTCTCCAGTTTTGTGTCTGTGTCATTGAATTCTATTTTTATGTCATTGGAACATGGTTGGAAGTGATGCATTATATTATTTCAATAGTTTTAAAATTTATTGGCACTTGCTTTGTGGCCTAACATGAGATCTATCCCGGATAATGTTCCATGAGCACTTTAAAAAGAATGCATATTCTGTTGTTATTTGAATAAAATGTTCTACATATTTCTGCTATGTCCCTGTGACTAATGTGTCATTCAAAGAGACTGCTTCCTTATTGATTTTCTTACCTGGATGATTTATCCATTGATGTAACTGGATACTCAAGTCCCCCACTATTCTTGTACACAAATTTCTCCCTTTATGTCTGTTATGTAAATAGGGGTGACAATGTTGGGTGCATAGATATTTTCAATCATCATATTCTTTTGTAAGATGGGCTCCTTTATCATAATTTTTTGGCTTTTTTGACAGTCTTTTTTTTAAGTTTATGTGATTTCACTCATATGTGGAATTAAGATGCAAAATAAATGAACATAAGGGAAAAAAAAAGAGAGAGGCAAACCATAAAATAGGCTGTTAACTATAGAGAACACAACTGAGGGTTGCTGGAGCCAGGTGAGTGGTGGAAAGGGGGTTAAATGGGGTGATGGGTATTAAGGAGGGCACTGGTTGTGAAATGCATAGGATGTGGAGGGTAAGTGATCAATTACTAAACTCTACACCTGAAACTAATATTAAACTGTATGTTTAATATGTTCAAACTAACCAGAATTTAAATGAAACTTAAAACTAAAAAAAAATATTTTGTTTAATATAAGTATGGCTTTTTAACCATTTCATTCACATGGAGTGTTTTTTTTCCTATCCCTTCACTTTCAGTCTGAATGTATGTGTAAGTGTGAAGTGAGTTTTCTTGTATGCAACATACAGATGGGTCTTTGCTTTTTTTAACCATTCCACCACTCTGTGTCTTTTGATTAGAGCTTTTAGACCATTTACATTTAAAGTAATTGTTAATAAGTATGTACTTACTGCCATTTTGACATTTTCTGGGTGTTTTTGTAATTCTTCTCTATTCCTTTCTACTACTTCTCTTGCTATATTTCCTTACGATTGACGACTTTCTTTAATATTATATTTGGCTTTCTTTCTCTTTATTTTTTTGTGTATCTGTTATGAGTTCTGACTTTGTGGTTACCATGAGGTTCATATATAGCACCTTAAGTTTATATAGCTGCCTATATTAAGTTGATGGGACTTAAGTTCAAACATTCTTTAAAAACTTTTTCACCCACTCCATATTTGATGTATATGTTGTCACATTTTCATCTTTTTATTCATAATTTTCTTCTAATTATGGGCTTTTCTTTTTCACTTAAAGAAGTCTTTTTTAACATTTCTCATAAGACCAATTTAGTCATTAGGAATTCCTTTAATGTTGTTTTTTTTGGGAAACTCTTTATACTTTTTAAAAAAAATTCTGAAGTTATTAAGTTGTCAGGTAGACTATCTTTGTTGTAGGTTTTTTTTTTTTTTTTTTTTCCTTTAAGCTCTAAAATATATCATGCTATTCCCTTTGGGTCTGAATAATATCTGCCAAAAAAAATGAACTAATAGCTTTATTCAGTTTTTCTCACCCATAACTTTGTACATCTCTCTTGTGCTTTTAAAATTCACTCCTCCTCTTTTTTTTTGTAATTTTATTTTTTTTTTCAGTGTTACAAGATTCATTCTTTATACACCACATCCAGTACTTCATGCAATCCATTCAACATGCCCTCCTTCATACCACCACCAGGCTTACCCAACCCCCCCACCTCCCTCCCCCTCTAAAATCTTCAGTTTGTTTCTCAGAGTCCATAGTCCCTCATGGTTTGTCTCCCCTTCCGATTTCTTTTTCTCCCAAGTGCATTTCTCCTCTCCATCTCCCAATGCCCTCTGTGTCATTACTTATGTTCCATAAGTAAGTAAAACCATATGATAATTGACTCTCTCTGTTGAATTATTACTTATCTTTAACCTTTGATGCTTTAATTATTATGTGTTGTGGTGTTGAACCTCCTTGAATTCATCTTGTTTGGAACTCTCTGTGCTTCTAAAACCTGTATGCCTGTTTCCTTCTCCAGGTTAGGGAATTTTTCAGCTATTATTTCTTCAAGTATGTTTTCTGCCCCTCCCTCTCTCTCTTTTTTTCTGGGACTCCCTAACATGTAAATGTGTGTTTGTTTGATGCCATCAAACAAACTGAGGGTTGCCGGGGGGAGGGGGTTTGGGAGAAGGGGGTGGGATTATGGACATTGGGGAGGGTATGTGATTTGGTGAGTGCTGTGAAGTGTGTAAACCTGGTGATTCACAGACCTGTACCCCTGGGGATAAAAATATATGTTTATAAAAAATAAAAAATTAAAAAAAAAAAAAAAAAAAAAGATTTCTTAACTTATCTTCTTTTTATTTTTTTTTTCCCTTGGGACATCTGGCTGGCTCAGTCAGAAGGCCATGCCTCTCTTGATTTTTAAGTCATGTGTTCAAGCCCCCGCTTTGGTTGTAGAGATTACTTAAATGAATAAATCAATTAAAAATTTTAAATAAACAAATAAAATTCCTTTTTGTTTATTGCAGTTCAACTTGGGTGTTTTTATTATCTTGTTTTCCAGATCACTGATTTGTTCTTCTGCATCCACTAATATACTGTTGGTTCATTGTCATATATTTTTTCATTCACTTATTGTATTCTTCAACTTTGATTCTTTTTAATGTTTTCTCTTTTTATTCAAGTTCCTTCTGAATCTTATTCTTCTCCACAGTCTAGTGATCATATTTATTATAATTACTTTCAACTCTTCATTTAATTCTTTTTCTGGAGTTTTGCCTTGTGTTTGTATTTAGAGCACATCCCTGTCTCTCCATTTTACATGACTTTCTTTGTTTGTTTATATGAATTACATGGAACGGCTACTTTCTCCTAAACTTGAAGGAATGGTCTTGGGTTGTGGAGGAATGGTCATTGCCCTATGTAGACTGTGTGCCTGCTGACTTGGCTGGCTGGCTAGAGCTGTGTCTGATGTGGGCTGGAGGTCCCAGAACAGTTGTAATGGGGCTGCCATACTGGAATGACCAGAGATGAAATGGGCATGGACTGGGACAGTCCTGGGGCTCTCTGCACAGAAGGTGTCCTAGAAGGACAGATAAAGCTGAAGTTAGTAGCAAGCTGTGTGTTCCTGGAGCTCTCCATGCAGAAGGCTTTCTGGCAGGGCAGCTATAGCCAAAGTAAGTATAGGGCGGGGGGTGGTCCCAGAGCTTTCTGTGCAGAGGGTGCTCTGGGAAAACAGCTGAAGCTGAAACAGGTGCAATTCAAGGTTTTCAAGAGCTCTTGGTACACAGGGAACCATGAGAGGACAGCTGTAGCTGAAGTAGGTGCGAGCTGTGGTGTTATGGTGTCCACGGCTGCTCAGTGCTAGGGGCAACCCTGCTTGGGTGACTGGATTCCAAGGCCAGCATGGGCCAGGGTATCCCAGGGTATTCCATGCAGGGTTACCCTGGTGAGGTGGCTGGAACCAAAGCAGATATGAACCAGGAGGTTCCAGAGTATTCTGTGTTGGGAGTGCCCCAGTAAACTGTCCTGAGCAAAAAATAGTGTTGGCCTGGAGTGTTGTGGGATACTTTGTGCCTGTATCACCTCAGCAAGTTGGCTGAAGCTGTAGTGAGCACTGACCAAGGATTGTGCCAGTGTGAGTCACCCTGATGGTATGGCTGGAGTTGGTGTGAGCTAGGGTTCCAGGGCTCACTGAGGTGGCAGGTCAGTATAGTAGCTAGAACCTACAGTGGACGACAAATATGAACTGTTGTCACTTGTCAACTGCTCTATCCTAGAGGGAGTTCTAGAAACTTCCCTGTTTTTTGGTGGAGTTCTAGGACTGGATCTTTTATATAGTAGTCTTTTTCTTTTTTAAACCATAGCTTCTTTTTTCTGTGTGCCAGGGTAGACAAATCTACTCATAGTCCCTCAGTACGATCCCTCCCTTCTATCCCCTCAGTTTGCCATGCTGGGGATGGGGTGTTCCCTTCTTTACCATGTCTCTCTCTTGCCATTCTCTATGTGGTCTATTTTTTGTTGCACAGAAGCTGGTCAGTGAGCCCTGTTATTTTTCAGGAAGAATTTCTCTGCACATAGATGTAGATTTGGTGTGTCCATGGTGAATTTGGAGTTTTTCTAAATTACCATCTTGAACCAGACTCCTATTAACTGTGGTATTTACCTATTGTTGGATATCTTGGTTGTACCCGATTGGGGGTGGGGGGTAATATAAATGAAGTTACTATAAAACTGTGCTCAAATTTGTTATAAACATGAATTTTGCATTTATCTGGGATAAATACCCAGACGTACATTTGCTGGGTCATATGATAGCTGCATGTTCGGTGCTACTTTTTTTTTTTTTTTTTTTTTAAAAACAAACTGCCAACTTTTTTTTTTTTTATCATTTTCTTTCTGTGTCATTTTATATTTCTACAGGCAATGTATGACTGACTCAGCTTTTATGTTTCCCTGCTAGCTTTGTCGTTATCACTTGTTTTTCTTTATCATGGCTTTTCAGTAAGATGTGTGGTGATATCTTGTCATTTTAACTTACATTTCCTTTATGTTTAATGAAGTGGACCATCTTGTCGTGCATTTAGTTGCCATCCACATATCCTTTTCAGCAAAATGATCATATATTTTGCCTGTTTTCTAATTGGAGTTTTGGGGGTCTTTTTTTGTTGTTGCTAATTCTGAGGCTTTTAGAAAAGATATATACTAGATACTAGACCTTTGTCAGTTCTTTGCAAGTTTTTCCTTCCAGCTGGTAGTTTTCTTTTCATCCTCATCACAAGAGTCCTTTACAAGCTGAAGTTTTCCATTTTGATTACTATTTGAATGTTAATCCAACCATATTTTGGTCATACCTAATTTTTTGTGATGTATTATCCTTTTTTTTTTTTTTTTTTACAAGATGTTGGGTTCAATTTGACAATATTAGAGACTTTTCATTTATCCTAATGAGTGATATTGGTATGTACTTTGCTTTTAACATTTTTGCTAAGTTTGTTGCCAGAATATGCTGGCCTTGTAAAATGAATTAGGATGTGTTCTTTGCTCTATTTCCTCATAAAATTTGGGTATCGTTAGCATTAATTTTCACCATATAGTCATTGAATTCACCAATGAACTCTGTGATGAAAAATATTGTGGGATGTATAAGGATTTCTTTAGCAGAGAGTGTTCATGGTTTTCATCAGATTTTTCAGAGAAGTTCTTCTGTGTTCTCTAAATTGTTAAAATCTACTCATTTATGGATTTATACACATAAATGACTGATTCTGGCATATGGTTTTGGCTTGTTTATCTTGTGGAATTGGAAGAAATAGGCTTTGATAAAAGAATTTTTATAAGTAGTGATGTTCACATAGACTTCTAATTAAGTGTTTTTAAAGGTCTTTTGATAATTTTATCTAGCAAGTAATAATACATTTTCATTCTGGAATATTTTGAAAATTCCTAAAACAAATTTTCTGGAGGCCTCCTCCAGGTTTGTGGAAGTTAAGGTCAAAGACTTTGACCTTATGCTTCAAAACTTTTCTTCTTTCCTTGAAAATGTGTGTTCTGTTACCTTTCAAGGGAAGCTGAGGAAGAAAAATAAATCTTATAATGAGGAAAAAACAAACTGATGGTTGGAGGTGATATGCTGTTGGGCGGGGTTCTCTCTGACAGCAGAGTAGTGATGATCATGAATTTGTTGCAGTAATGAAGTTTAGGGCCTTTCTCTAGAATCCGGAAAACACCTTCTGTCTTAATGCTTCTCCTGAATCATTGCTCATATCCCTCACATATGAGGTGTTGGCATAGAGAGAGAGCTGAAGGCTGAGTAGACAGATGTTATTTCTTTTTTTAACTCTTCATGGTATAGTCCCACTCAGGATAAGAACTGACATCTGTCGGGGGAAAAACTGAAACACTGTACATTGATGATAGTTTTATTCCATGAATGACTTGGGAATAGGCAGGCAGTACTGCTTCTATGGTGGAGGTAGTCGTTTATAGTGTCACAGGGCTAAGTAGAGTAGTAGCTCCCTATAGTGAATTCCCCACTCCCACCAATCCTGACAACCCCCATCCCACCTGAAGGTGCTGCCTGTTTTAAACAGATGTTACAAATATGATGATAGAAAAACAAGCAAGCATGCCAGCATTATAAAATGACCAAGAGAATAACAGTAAAAAATAAGAGGAAAGTGGCTGCAGATGAATAGTTATATCCATGGTTCTTTGTTTGTAGTATGCATGGTCTCAAATTGTGAAATTTCCTATGAAAGAAAGCAGAGGATCAGCTGGACCTGGGAGAACCTTGAAGTTAGAAAACCTAGGGATTCTCCTGGTTTATCAGAAAGGAGAGACAGTTCAGAAGGGAAAAAAATCAAGAGAGTTAGAGTTTGGGACATTGTCATCCAAAGCACCTTGTAAAACAATCCAGAGTTTTCCTGAATGGGGTCTTTCAAGATTCGCCAGGAGTAGCAGTTTGGCTTGGCAAGCCACTGTCTTCAGATTGGTTCTGCATATCAATTAATACAGCAAAGAACACAGGCTCCTCATCTGGATCACTGACAGCTTGTAGAAAGATAGGAAATATCCTCACTCTAGTAGTCCCTACCAGCCATGGTCATTTCTCTCTTTAACTCAGACCTGGGGAAGACCCCAAGCTCTTTGCTTCAGTGATATCACAATGTGTACACAAGGCCAGCTCTAGGGTTGAAGTTTGTGATAGGAAATAAAATAGAGACACCTATCCACTCCTTCTTTCCACCATCAGATTCTTGAGCTATGATACCCCTTTTGCATCCCCCACCCTTGTTTGAGAATGGGCTATTTTTATTTGGAAGTTATCCTCAGAAAAACACAATCTGGCCAGCAGCAGGTGCATCAGTTTGAGCTTAAATATCCTAAATAATGTAATTGTTTCACTTAATAGCTTCATTTTACTTCTTTACTCCTAGTAGGAAAAGTCCTCATGCCATTTCTATTGGCACAGATCCTAATCTGAAAAACAAATAGAAAGGTCAGTTTCTTTTTCTTTATTAAAATAGAAAACACTTTTTGTGACAATTGTGGGATCTGTCCCAGCAAATTGAATAATTCTATGATAAAATAATTGTTAGTGTTCATCCAGGACTCTTCAAATGATCTCAGATGCTACTGCCAAATGAAGGCAGTCTTTCTTTTATTTTTCCTTCATTTGTTAACAAATGTTTACTGAGTGCTTACTATGTGGCAGTCTATCATTGTGAGAGCCAAAATTCTGTCTTCTGTTGTTGACTAAATTTAAATGTCTGAGGTAACTGAGAGGATTGAAGATTTCCCCCATGCTTATTCAACTTACATTATTAATTTCCTATTGTTTCCATTTTTCCATATTTTTTTCCACTTCATTTGTAATGTGTTGCATACAACAGACCTCCTCTGTCTAAATGCTTCTCTACACATGTCTTGTCTGGTTCAGCTGACTCATTTAAGGTATCTCCTGGATCATGACTGCTCTGGCAGTGCTGATCTTGGCCTATCCAGCTATCCTTTCTCTCTGTTCCATTCCTTTCTGTTCACACAGTGACTCTCTACAATTTTGGAACATAGTTAGCCAATTCCAAGGTTTATCTAGTATTTAAACACTGGCATGCCAATTTTCTCCGATACGACAAATTAAAGGAGAAAATGGAGAACTAATCTGTTCAAGTCTTTCTCTTACCCACTGTGTAAGTACACAACTATAAAATTCAGGTCACATAATATGAAATTTTAAAAAATTCCACACAAATTAAAAAACTAAAACATTATGCCCTAAGTTAAAAAATAAAGAGCTCAGCTTAATCATTGTGCTTCTCTCTCCCCTTCTTTTAACCTGTAGTTGTATACCTTTAAGGTCTATGATTCTTGTGATTGTCCTCTCCCTCCAGCTCCTGAAACACAAGACACTGATTAAGTCTTTTCTGTTAACTCCATGTACTTTGTTTGTCTCTCAATTTTTACCTCCTCTTTTATATTTTGAGCTCCAGGAAGTCAAGAAAATGAAGAAGCAGCACAAAGTACAATAATGAGTCTCTCTTTGACAGAACATTGCTACCAAAGTCAGGAAAAATAAGAGTTCCCAGGGTGTGGCCAATCTAATAGCACCTTAGACAAAATTATCAGGACAGGAAACAACAAGTGTTGGAGAGGATGTGGAAAAAGGGGAACCCTCTTACACTGTTGGTGAGAATGCGAGTTGGCACAGCCACTTTGAAAAGCAGTGTGGAGATTTCTTAAGAAATTAAAAATAGAGCTACCCTATGACCCTGCAATTGCACTACTGGGTATTTACCCCAAAGATACAGATGTATGTAGTAAAAAGAAAGGCCATATGTACTACAATGTTCAGAGCGAGCAGCAATGGGCCACAATCACCAAACTATGGAAGGAACCAAGATGTCCTTCAACAGGACAAATGGATAAAGAATATATGGGCCATATATATGTTATGGAGTATTATGCTCCATCAGCAAGGATGAATACCCAACTTTTGTATCAACATGGATGGGACTGGAAGAAATTGTGCTGAGTGAAATAAGTCAAGCAGAGAGAGTCAATTTTTATATGGTTTCACTTACTTGTGGAGCATAAGGAATAACATCTAGGACATTAAGAGAAGGAAAGGAAAAGTGAATTGGGAGAAATCAGAGGGGAAGGCAAAACATGAGAGACTGTGGACTCTGAGAAACAAACTGAGAGTTTTGAAAGGGAGGGAGTGGGGAAGTGGGGGAGTCTGATAGTGGGTATTAAGGAGGGGGCATGTATTGCATGGAGCACTGGGTGTGGTGCATAAACAATGAATCTTGGAACGCTGAAAAAATAAAATAAAATTTGAAAAAAATGAATGAAAAAAAAGAAAAGCTTGGGGGAAAAAAAAAATCTTCAAAAGTGAATAGTGACAAACATCTAAACAAAAATTAATACCAATCCTTCTGAAAATCTTCCAAAATACTATATGATTCCAGCATTACTCTAATACCCAAAGCAGGAAAAGACACTATGGGAAAATAAAACTACTACAGACAAATATCACTTTTGAACTTTTTTTTCAAAGATCTTCGGAAAACAAACAAAAAACCCTCCAAATAGAATTTACCAGCACATTAAAAGGATGATATACCATGACCAAATGGGGACTTATCTTGGAATTCAAGATTTATTCAACATAATAAAAATCAATATAGCATACCAAATAAATGGAAGGAAGGGGAAATTTATTATCTAAATTGATGCAGAGAAAAATATTTGATAAAATTTGATGTTCTTGTTGATAGTGCTGTTATAAACATTGGAGAGCATTTACCCCTTATCATCCTTATTTTTGTATCCTTTGTATCCTTATTTTGTATCCTTATTTTGTATCCTTAAGCTTTATCAATGTGATAAAACGACCTAGTAGTGCAATTGCTGGGTGATAGAGTATTTCTATTTTTAAATTTTTGAGGAAATTCTATGTTGTTCTCCAGAGTGTCTGCACCAGTTTTCATTCCCACCAACACTGAGAGTTTCCCTTTCTCCACATCCTTGCCAACCTCTGTAGTTTCCAGTGTTGTTAATTTTAGCCATTCTGATAGGTTTGAGGTTATATCACATTGTGGTTTTGATTTGTACTACCTGATGCTGAGTGATGTTGAGCACCTTTTCATGTGTCTATTAGCAATCCATCTGTGTTCTTCTTTGGAAAAATATCTGATTCTGTCCTCTACCCATTTCTTAATGGGATTATTTGTTTTCTGGGTGTTGAGTTTGATAAGTACATTATAAATTTTGGATACTACCCCTTTATCATATATGTCATTGCAAGTATCTTCTCCCATAGCATAGCCAAAAATGGGAGAGAGCCCAAGTGCCCATCAACTGATGAGTGAATATAAAGAAGACATGAATATAAATATAAATATAAATATAAATATAAATATAAATATATGTGTGTCTGATGAAATATTATTCTGCAGTCTAAAAGAATGAAATGTTGCCATTCACAATGGCATGGATGGAGCTAAGTGAAATAAGTCAAACAAAGAAATACAAATACCAAAATACCATATGATTTCACTCACATTCATTCATACATTGAACTTAGGAAACAAATCTGATGGACATAGGGGAAGGGGGAAAAAAAGAGAGAGGTGAGAAAACCATAAGAGACTCTTAACAATAATGAATAAACGGAGGGTTGATTGAAGGAGGTGGTTGGGGGATGGGGCTAAATGGTTGATAGGTATTAAGAAGGGAAATTGTTATGATGAACACTAGATATGATATGTAAATGATGAATCACTAAATTCTACTCACTCCTGAAACCAATATTGTGCTATATATTAAGTAACTGGAATTTAAATAAAAATCTAGAGTAAAAAAACTCAACAATATTTTGTGGTAAAAAATATTCAACAAACCAGGACTAGAAAGAAACTCTTCAATGTGATAAAAACCATATAAGAAAAGCTCATGTATAACATCTTACAAAATGGTAAAGCTTTTTCTCCAAGATTAGAAATAAGAACAGAATGCTGTTTTTTAGCATTTCTAGTCAACATAGTTTTGCAAGACCTAGCCAGGACAATTAAGCAAGAAAAAGAAATAAAGGGCATACATTTGGAAAGGTAGATATGAACATTAATTCTGTCATACATGACATGAACATATATGCAGGAAAAAACTAAAGAATCTACAAAAAAGTCCATTAGTACTAATAAATTCACCAAATTTCCAGAATACAAAAGTTAGTCTCATTGCTTTCTGCATATTAATAAAGAATAATATGAAATGGTAATTAAAATTGATTCCAGTAAAAATATGCAAATTATTTTAATCAAAAACATAATTGTTTTGGGAAGGTGAGATTGGAAATATAAAGTTTAAGAGTGCATTCAAAGTTAAGTTGTTATCAACTTAAAATTGACTGTTATAAAAATATAGCATGTTTTTGATATAATCCTCATGGTAAGCACAAAGCATAATCCTATAGTAGATACACAAAAGATAAAGAGAATCAAAGCATACCACTATTTTTGATATTTTTTTTGATATTTTGATAAAAAATCAAGTCAAAAAAGAAGAGACCAAGAGAAGAAAAAAAGAAACAAAGAATTACAAAACAGCCAGAAAACCATGAGCCAAATATCAATAGTAAGTCCATACCTGTCAATAATTACTTCAAATATCACTTCAAATATCGCAAAACTAGATTCTCTAATCTAAACCCAGATTCATTCAGTGACTGAATGAATTAAATTAGAAGAAAAAAAAGTCAAGAACGAACTATATGCTTCTTATAAAAGAATCATTTCAGGTTTAAGGGCATGCACACAGTAAAGGGAAGGAATAATATTCTAAGAAAATGCAACAAAACAAAAGAAATCAGGGATAACTTTACTTATATCATAGAAAAATAGATTGTAAGACTTAAATAGGAGTCTAAAAAGAAGTCACATATAGTGATAAATGGACCAATCTAACAAGAAGTCATACATGTAAATATCTGCGCACATAAAAAATTAACACCTAAATATATAGAACAAACATTAACAGACCTAATAAGAGAAATAGAAGTCCATACAATAATTGTAAGGATTTTAATACTCCACATTTAACAGTGGATAGATCAGATGGAAAATGAATTTCAGAACACTGGGCTTAAATGGATATATTAGACCAAATGGACTTAACAGATATTTACAGAGCATTCCAACCAACAGCACCAGAATAAACATTCTCATCAAGCGTGTATGGAACATCCTCAGGGTACATTGTTATGTCCAACTACACTGTATCTCTTAGTAAATCTTAAAAGATTAAAATCATATCAAGCATTTTTGATACAAGGGTATAAAACTAGAAAAGAGTTATAGGACAAAAACTGGAAAATTCACAAATATGTGGAGACAAAGCCACATGCTGGTGAACAATCAATAGGTCAAGAAGAAAAGAAATCAAAAGAGAAAAAAAAAAAATCTTGATACAAATGAAAATGGAAAGACAGCATACCTAAACTGACGGGATTCAGCAAAAGTGTCTAAGAGGGAACCTTATAGGAATTAAGATGCCAAGTGAAATAAGTTAATCAGAGAAAGACAAATATCATACGGTTTCACTAATATATGGAACATAAGGGATAGTGCAGAGAACTATAGAGGAAAGGAGGGAAAATGGAAAGGAAGAAATCAGAGACAGAGATAAAACATCTAAGACTCTAGACTCCAGGAAACAAACTGAAGGTTGCAGAAGGGGAGGTGGGTGGGGGGATGGGGTAACTGGGTAATGGGCATTAAGGAGGGCACATGATGTGATGAGCACTGGGTGTTATATGTGAATAATGAACCATTGAACACTATATCAAAAACTAATGATGTACTATACATTAGCTAATTGAATTTAAATGAAAAAAAATAATAAAATAAAAAAAAAAATAATAATAAAAAAAGAAAAACAAGGAAATAAGGAGAATCTCAAATTAAAAAACTTAATATTAAACATCAAGAAACTATGAAAAGAAGAACAAAGCCCAAAGTTCACAAAATTAAGGAAATATCAAATATAAGAGTGGATACAAATAATATAGACATTAAATGACAATAGAAAAGATCAATAAACAAAGGGTTTTTTAAAAAAGATTTTAAAAATTGATAAGAATTTAGCTTGGCTCACCAAGAAAAGAGAGGGTTTGAATAAACAAACCTTTTTATTTAAATTAAATTAAAGAAGTAAAATTTTTAATGAAAATGGAGACAATAACAATTGTTAGCACAGAAATAAAAAGGATCACAAGAGACCATCATGAACTATTATAAACCAACAAATTGGATCGTCTAGACAAAATGGCTAAATTCCTCAAAACATACAACCTACCAAGATGGAGCCATGTAGAATAGAAAATCTGAACAGGCCAATTTCTAGTAAAGAGAATAAATCAATAATCAAATACCTACCAACAATGAAAAATCCAGGACCAGGTTGCTTCACTGATGAATTATACCATGCATTTCAATACAAAATAATTCCAATCCTTCCATAACTCTCTTTAAAAAACAGAAGAGGAGGGAATACTTCAAAATGCATTTTATGAGGTAAAGAGGATCCTGACACCAAAACCAGACAAGGACACTGCAAGAAGAGGAAATTATATGCCAATATTCTTGATGAATATAGATACAAAATCCCTCAACAAAATATTTGGAAACCAAACTTAATAATACACAAAAACATGATACACCATGAAAAAGAGGGGTTAATACTAGGCATACAAGGATGGTTCGACATCTACAAATCATTTTTTAAAATTTTTATTCATAGCACTCACCACAGCACATACCCTCCATGATGTCCATCACCCAGCTACCCTATGCCTCCCCAACTGCCCTCAAGCAACCCTCGGTTTTTTGTTTCCTGAGATTAAGAGTCTCTTATGGTTCGTCTCCCTCCCAGTCCCATCTTGTTTCATTTTTTCCCCTCCCTTTTACTCATTAATCCCAGCCCTGCCTCTCAAATTCCTCATATCAAAGAGATCATATGATAAATTATCTTTCTCTGATTGATGTATTTCTCTTAGCATAATGTACTCTAGTTCCATCCACATCATTACAAATGGCAAGATTTTGAGGTTTTGATGGCTACATATTATTCCATTGTGTATATATAGCGCATCTTCCATTCTTCTGTTGATGGACATGTAGGTTCTTTCCATAGTTTGGCTATTTTGGACATTGCTGCTATCAACATTCAGGTACACATGCCCCTTTGGATCACTACATTTGTATCGTAGGGTAAATACCAAAGTAGTGCGATTGCTGGCTCATAGAGTATCTTTATTTTCAACCTTTTGAGGAACCTCCATACTGTTTTTGAGAGTGGCTTCACCAGCTTGCATTCTCACCAACAATGTAGGAGGGTTCCCCTTTCTCACCATCCTTGCCAACACCTGTCGTTTCTTGACTTGTTAATTTTATCCATTCTGATTGGTGTGAAGTGGTATCTCACTGTGGTTTTGATTTGTATTTCCCTGATACCAAGTAATGTTGAGCACTTTTTCATGTGTCTGTTGGCCATTTGGATGTCTTCTTTGCAGACTTTGCAGAAATGTCTGTTCATGCGTTCTGCCCATTTCTTGATTGGATTATTTGTTCTTTGGGTGTTGAGCTTGATAAGTTCTTTATAGATTTTGGATACTAGCCCTTTATCCTATATGTCATTTACAAACATATTTTCCCATTCTGTCATTTCTCTTTTGGTTTTGTTTAATGTTCCCTTTTGCTGTGCAAAAGCTTTTGATCTCGATGAAGTCCCAATAGTTCATTTTTGCCCTTGCTTCCCTTGCCTTTGGTGATGTTTCTAGGGAAGAAGTTGCTGTGGCTCAGGTCAAAGAGGTTTCTGCCTGTGTTCTCCTCAAGGATTTTGATGGATTCTTGTCTCACACTGAGGTCTTTCACCCATTTTGAGTCTATTATATTTGTTGTAGTGTAAGGAAATGGTCCAGTTTCATTTTTCTGCACATGGCTGTCCAATTTCCCCAACACCATTTGTTGAAGAGGCTGTCTTTTTTCCATTGGACATTCTTTCTTGCTTTGTCAAAGGTTAGTTGACCATAGAGTTGAGGGTCCATTTCTGGGCTCTCTATTCTGTTCCATTGATTGATGTGTCTCTTTTTGTGCCAGTACCATACTGTCTTGATGATGACAGCTTTGTGATGGAGCTTGAAGTCTGGCATTGTGATGCCTCCAACTTTTGTTTTCTTTTTCAACACTTCTCTGGCTATTCAGGGTCCTTTTCCAGTTTCCATATAAATTTTAGGATTATTTATTCTATCTCTTTGCAAAAAAAAAATTGTTGGTATTTTGATAGGATTTCATTAATTGTGTAGATTGCATTAGGTAGTGTAGACATTTTCATATTTGAACAAATATGCAATCCATGAGCATGGAACGTTTTTCCATTTCTTTGTGTCTTCCTCAATTTCTTTCATGAGGACTTTATAGTTTTGTGAGTGCAGATTCTTTGCTTCTTTGGTTAGGTTTATTCCTAAGTATCTTATGGTTTGGGGTGCAATTGTAAATGGGATCAACACCTTAGTTTCTCTTTCCTCTGTCTTGCTGTTGGTATATAGAAATGCAACTGATTTCTGTTCATTGATTTTATATCCTGACAGTTTACTGAATTCCTGTATGACTTCTAGTGGTTTTGGAGTGGTCTTTTCAATTTTCCATATAAAGTATCATATCATCCACAAAGAGTGAGAGTTTGACTTCTTCGTTGATTTAGATGACTTTTATTTCTTTTTGTGGTCTGTTGCTGAGGCTAAGACTTCTAGTACTATCTTGAATAACAGTAGTGGTAGTAGACAGCTTTGGTTTGTTCCTGACCTTAGGGGAAAAGCTCTCAGTTTTTCCCCATTGACAATGATATTTGCTGTGGGTTTTTCATAGATTGCTTTTATGATATTGAGATATGTACCATCTATCCCTATATTGTGAAGAGTTTTGATCAACAAAGGTTACTCTACTTTGTCAAATGCTTTTTCAGCATTTAATGAGAGTATCATATAGTTCTTGTTCTTTCTTTTATTAATGTATTGTATCACATTGATTGATTTGCAGATGTTGAACCAACTTTGCAGCCCTGGAATAAATCCCACTTGGTCTGGTGAATAATCCATTTAATCTCGGTTGTTGGATCTTATTGGCTAGTATTTTGGTGAGAATTTTTGCATCCATGTTCATCAGGGACATTGGTCTGTAATTCTCCCTTTGGATGGGGTCTTTGGTTTTAGAATCAAGGTAATGCTGGCCTCATAAAACGAGTTTGGAAGTTTTCCTTCCATTTCTGTTTTTTAGGACAGTTTCAGGATAATGGGTATTAATTCCTCTTTAAATGTTTGGTAGAATTCCCCTGGGAAACTGTCTGGCCTTAGGCTCTTGTTTGTTGGGAGATTTTTTGATTACTGTTTCAATTTCCTTACTGGTCATGGATATGTTCAGGTTTTCTATTTCTTCCTGGTTCTGTTTTGGTAGTTTGTACATCTCTAGGAATACATCTATTTCTTCCAGATTGTCGAATTTGCTGGTGTATAGTTGCTGATAATATGTTCTTATAATTGTTTATATTTCTTTGGTGTTGGTTTTGCTTTCTCTTCTTACATTCATGATTTTATTAATTTGTTTCCTTTCTCTTCTCTTTTTGATAAGACTAGCCAGGGGTTGATCAATCTGATTAATTTTTTCAAAGAACCACCTCCTAGTTTTGTCGATCTGTTCTACTATTCTTTTGGTTTCTAATTCATTGATTTCTGATCTGATATTTTTTGGTTAATATTTTATCTATCTATCTACCTATCTATCTATTTATTTATTTATTTGACAGAGAGATAGACAGCGAGAGAGGGAACACAAGCAGAGGGAATGGGAGAGGGAGAAGTAGACTTCCCACCAAGCAGGGAGCCTGATGTGGGGCTCAATCCTGGGATCCTGGAATCATGACCTGAGCTGAAGGCAGCTGCTTAACAACTGATACACCCTTATTCCCCTGCTCTGATCTTTGTTATTTCTCTTTTCCTACTGGGTTTAGGCTCTATTTGCTGTTCTTTCTCCAGATCCTTGAGGTTTAGGGTTAGGTTGTGTATTTGAGACCTTTCTTGTCTCTTGAGAAAGGCTTGTGTTGCTATATACTTTCCTCTCAGGTACGCCTTTGCTGCATCCCAAAGATTTTGAATAATTGTGTTTTCATTTTCATTTTGTTTCCATGAATTTTTAAATTCTTCTTTAATTTCCTGATTGACCCATTCATTCTTTAGTAGGATGCTCTTTAGCCTCCACGTATTTGACTTCTTTCCAATTTTCCTTTTGTGGCTGAGTTCTGGTTTCAAAACATTGTAGTCTGAAAATATCCAGGGAATGATCCCAAACTTCTGGTACTGGTCAAGACCTGATTTATGAACCAATATGTGTGTTTATTCCAGAGAATGTTCCATGTGAATCAGAGAAGAATGTGTATTCTGTTGCTTTGGGATGGAATGTTCTGAATATATCTGTGATGTCCATCTGGTCCAGTGTTTCATTTAAATTCTTTATTTCCTTGTTGATCTTTTGCTTACATAATCTGTCCATTTCAGTGAGAGGGATGTTAAAGTCCCCTACTATTACTGTGATTCTTTGATTTTGTTATTAATTGGTTTATATATTTGGCTGCTCCCATGTTAGGGGCATAGATAATTAAAATTGTTGGATCTTCCTGTTGGACAGACCCTTTAAGTATGATATAGTTTTCTTCCTCATCTCTTATTTTAGTCTTTGGCTTAAAATATAATTTATCTAATATAAGGACTGCCATCCCAGCTTTCTTTTGATGTCCATTAGCATGGTAAATTGTCTTCCACCCTCTCACTTTAGATCTGGAGGTGTCTTTGTATCTAAAATTAGTTTTTCTTGCAGGCAGCATATCAGCGGATATTGTTTTTTTGTTTTCCATTCTGATACCCTGTGTCTTTTGATTGGGGCATTTAGCCCATTTACATTCAGGGCAACTATTGAAAGATGTGACTTTAGTGCCATTGTATTGCCTGTAAAGTGACTGTTACTGTATATTGTCTCTGTTCCTTTCTGGTCTCTTACTTTTAGGGTAAGAGACCTCTCTTTGCTTAGAGGACCCCTTTCTATATTTCATGTAGGGCTGGTTTGGTGTTTTCAAATTCTTCTAGTTTATGTTTGTCCTGGAAGCTTTTTATTCCTCCTTCCATTTTCAATGACAGCCTAGCTGGATGTAGTATTTTTGGTTGCATATTTTTCTCATTTAATGCTCTGAATATATCATGCCAGTCCTTTCTGGCCTACCAGGTCTCTGTGGATAGGTCTGCTGTGAAGCTAATATTTCTATCACTGTAGGTTACAGACCTCTTGTCCTGAGCTGCTTTTGGGATTTTCTCTTTGTCACTGAGACTTGTAAGTTTTACTATTAGATGATGAGGCGTTGACCCATTTTTGTTGAATTTGAGGGGAGTTCTCTGCACTTCCAGGATTTTGATCCTTATTCCAGTCCCCAAATTAGGGACGTTCTCTGCTATAATTTGTTTCAATATTCCCTCTGCCCTTCTCTCTATTTATTCTTCTTCTGGGATCCCAATTATTCTAATATTGTTTCATCTTATGGTATCACTTACCTCTCAAATTCTTTCCTCGTGGTCCAATAATTGTTTATCTCTCTTTTTCTCAGCTTCATTATTCTCCATCATTTGGTCTTCTATATCACTAATTCTCTCTTCTGCCTCATTTATCCTAGCAGTAAGAACTTCTATTTTTTATTGCACCTCATTAATAACATTTTTTAAATTTCAACTTGGTTAGATTTCAGTTCTTGTATTTCTCTGGAAAGGGTTTTTGTATCTTCAGAAAGGGATTCTCTAGTATCTTCTGTGCTTTTTCAAGCCCAGCTAGCACCTTTTTTATAAAAAAAAAATTTATTAACATATAATGTATTATTAGCCCCAGGCGTACAGGTCTGTGAATCACCAGGTTTACACACTTCACAGCACTCAGCATAACACGTACCATCCCCAATGTCCACAACCCAGCCACCCTCTCCCTACTCCCTTCCCCCTGGCAACCCTCAGTCAAGCCTAGCTAGCATCTTGATAATCGTCATTCTGAACTCTGGTTTTGACATATTACTAATGTCCATATTGATTAGGTTCCTAGCTGTCGATATTGCCTCTTGTTCTTTTTTATTTTTTTTTGTGAAGTGGCTTTTTCAGCCTTATCATTTTATCCAGATAAGAATAGATGAATCAGAGAACAAAATACTAAAAGGGTAGCAACAACCCCAGAAAAATATACACTATCCAAATCAGAAGAGACCCAAAACTAGAGAGAAGAAATAAGGAGAAAGAATGGAAAATATATATACATGTATATACATGTATATATATGGTTATAATAGAGCCACACACTTGATTTTGGGTGTATTTTAGCCTGTTAGAAGAAATTGCCTCCCCAAATTTTAAATAAATTTTAAAGAAAACTTATATATACACAAAATAAGGGGAAACATAATAAAGAGATGGACTATGACTGTACAGATGAAAATTTTAAAAGATTCTTAAAAAGGAATCGATAAAACAAGAAGTTGGTTGAACAAAGAAAAAAAAATGGGAGAGAATATGATCAGGCTGAAAACTAGAACAAAGCCATATGCTATAATTAGGGTATATTTTGATCTGTTAGAAGAAACTGTATCCCAATATTTTAAGGAAAGAAAAACTTATATGTATAAAAAATTAGGCTAAATAAAATGAAGAGATAGAATATGACTATAACAATGAAAATTTAAAAAGATTTTTTAAAAATGGTATTGATAAGATAAAATAGTTTAAAATAGGTTAAAATAGGAAAGGAAAAAAAATTTTAAATAGAATAAAAAAAAGGAACATTTAAAAAAAATTGAACTTTGGAGGGGAGGAGTCGAGATGGCGGAGAAGTAGCAGGCTGAGACTACTTCAGCTAGCAGGAGATCAGCTAGATAGCTTATCTAAATATTGCAAACACCTACAAATCCATCGGCAGATCGAAGAGAAGAACAGCAATTCTAGAAACAGAAAATCACTTTCTGAAAGGTAGGACTGGAGGAGAAGTGAATCCAAAGCGATGGGAAGATAGACCCTGGGGGGGGGAGGGGCCAGCTCCCGGCAAGCAACGGAGCAATGGAGCACAAAATCAGGACTTTTAAAAGTCTGTTCTGCTGACGGACATCGCTCCAGAGGCTTAAACCGGGGCGAAGCCCACGCGGGGTCAGCGTGGCCTCAGGTCTTGCAGGGTCACAGAAGGATAGGGGCTGTCTGAGTGTCGCAGAGCTTACAGGTATTAGAACGGGGAAGCCAGCTACAGAGACAGAGCCGACAGTGAGCTCACAGCTCTGGGGGTCGCAGGCTCGGTGAGCTCGGAGCGCGGCCGGAGGTCAGTCAGGCAGACGGGAGTTACTGGGCGCTGTTCTCTGAGGGCGCACTGAGGAGTGGGGCCCCGGGCTCTCAGATCCTCCGGGCTGGAGACTGGGAGGCCACCATTTTTATTCCCGTCCTCCAGAACTCTATGGAAAGCACTCAGGGAACAAAAGCTCCTGAAAGCAAACCCGAGTGGATTACTCAGCCCGGCCCCTGGTTAGGGCGGTGCAATTCCGCCTGGGGCAAAGACACTTGAGAATCACTACAACAGGCTCCTCCCCCAGAAGATCAACAAGAAATCCAGCCAGGACCAAGTTCATCTACCAAGGAGTGCAGTTTCAATACCAAGGAGAGCAGCAGAATTCCAGAGGAGGAGAAAGCAAAGCACGGAACTCATGGCTTTCTCCCTATGATTATTTAGTCATGCAGTTAATTTAATTTTTTTTTCTTTTTCATTTTTTTCTCTTCTTCATCGCTGCTAAAAATTCTTTTAACTTTTACTCTTTTCTTTTTAACGTTTTTTAACTAGTTTTATCTAATATATATATATTTTATTTTTTATACTTTTCTTAATTATTTTCTTTTTTAAATTCTTTTCTTTCTTTCCTTTTTTTTTCTTTCTTTCTTTCTGAACCTCTTTTTATCCCCTTTCTCCCCCCTGACGATTTGGGATCTCTTCTGATTTGGTTAAAGCATATTTTCCTGGGTTTGTTGCCTCCCTTTTAGTATTTTACTTGCTCCTTCATATACTCTTATCTGGACAAAATGAGAAGGTGGAAAAATTTACCATAAAAAATTGAACTTTGAAAGACTAAAGAATTCTGAGGAAAGAAGCCATGTATTCTATGTGTGGCGTTCCCCTCACTCTGGAATTCCACAGTTCTCATTGATGGATGAACTTGGTCTTGGCTGGATGCTCTTGCTGATCTTCTGATGGAGAAGTCTGTTGCAGTGATTCTCAAATGTTTTTGCCCGAGGTGGAATTGCCCCACCCTTGCCAGAGGCCAGGCTAAGTAATCTACTTGGATTTGGGTTCACTCTCCATATCAAGTGTTCCTTGAACACTTTCTGCACAGCTTTAGAGGAAGAGAATGAATATGGTGGCCTCCCAATCTCTGACCCAGAGGAGCCAAGAGCTCAGGGCCCCATTTCTCAGTGCACCCTCAGAGAAAAGCAGTCAGTCACTCCTGTCTCGTTGGTCTCCAGCTGCTCTCTGTGCTTATCTGGCCTGTGACCAACCATTTCTATCTCTGGCACACAGCCCTGTCTGGAGTCTCCAAACCCAGCAGATTCCTGCTGCACACTCCTACTCCACTCTTCCTGGTGGATAAAGGGGGGGGGAGGTTTCCCCAGACCTGCCACTTGTGGGGTTCCTGCTCAAACAGCAGTGGCCCAACTGTGCTGGAGATCACTGTTTATGGTAACCTCAAGCTGAGAGCCCACTCCTTGGCTCAGTCTTTGCAGCTGGCTTCCCCACTGTGATACCTGGGAGCTCTGGCACACTCCAGGCACCACCATTCTTCTTGTGACCCCAAGGGACCTGATGCCACACTCTCCCAGCAAGGGCTCCACCTCCTGCTTAACCTCTGGTGTGATGTTCCTCAGTGGAGCAGACTTCTAAAATTTTCCAATTTTGTGTTCTGCTGCTCTACCACACTTGCTGGGAACCAGTTCCTTTCCCACAGCCTATCTTTCCATATATTGCCTTGGATTCACTTCTCTTCACCTTCTACCTTCCAGAAAGTGATTGTTTTTCTGCTCCGAGAATAGCTGCTATTCTTTCATTTGATCTCCTTTTGTTTTTTAGTTGTTCAGAATGATTTGATAATTATCTAGCTGCACTCCTGGGACCCAATGATATTTAGGTCTCCTACTCACCTATCATCTTTCTCCTCCCACAACATCCATTTGTGATAACAACTCTCAATCAAGTAACTATAGAGGGAATACATCTCAACATAATGAAGGCCATATATGACAAGAACACAGCTAACATCACACTTAATGGTGAAAAGCTAAAAGCAATTCTCTAAGATGAGGAAAAAAAGACAAGGATGCTCAGTCCATCCCTTTTATTCAACAATGGGAGTCCTAGCCAAAGCAGTTAGCCAAGAAAAATAAATAAAAGACATCCAAATTGGACAGGAAGAAGTAAAATTGCCTGTATGCAAATGATATGATATTGTATATAAAAATCTCTAGAGACTCCACCAAAAAAACTGTTAAAATAAATGAATTTAGTAAAACTGCAGGACACAGAATGAATGTACAAAAATCAGTTGCATTTCCATACACTCAAACAAATTATCAGAAGGAGAAATTAAGGAAATAAACCAAAATATGATTGCATCAGAAATGCCTAAGAATAGATTTATCCAAGGAATTAAAAGACCAACACTTAAAAAACTATAAGACACTGATGAAAGAAATGAAGGAAGACACAAATGAAGGGAAATATATTCTATCATCATGGATCAGAAGAATTAATACTGTTAAAATGTCCATACTACCCAAAGGAACATACAGACTCATTCAATCTGTATCAAAATTCCAATGGCTTTTTCATAGAAATGGAAAAAGCGATCCTAAAATCTGTGTAAAATCACAAAATGTCCTGAATAGCCAAAGCAATCTAGAGAAAGAAAAGCAAAGTTGGAAGCATTATACTTCCTGATGTGAAACTATATAGCAACTACATAAACTATATAAAGGCTACAGTAGTCAAAAGAGTCAGGTATTGGCATAAAAATAGGCATATACAACAGAATAGAGATCTTAGAAATAACCCCATGCATATATAGACCATTAATTCATGACAAAGGAACCACGAATGTACAATGGGACAAGGATAGTTTCTTCAATGAGTGATATTGAGAAATCTGAGCAGCCCCATACATAAAGAAGGGAAGAAAGAGGAGGAGGAAGAAGAAGAAGAAAGAAGAAGAAGAAGAAGAGAGAAGGAAGAGAAGGAGGAAGAGTATGAGTAGGAGGAGAAGGGGGAACAGGAGGAAAAGAAGGAGGAGGGGGAGGAGAAAGATGAGGAGGAACTGCATTCTTACGTCATACATAAGACTCAACTAAAAATGGATTAAACATTTGAACGGAAGTCCAGAAACAATAAAGCACCCAGAAGAAAACATAATTGGTAAGCTACCTGGTATTTTTCTTCAAAAAAGAATAAATGAAACAAGATGGGATTGGGAGGGAGACAAACCATAAGTGACTCTTAATCTCACAAAACAAACTGAGGGTTGCTGGGGGGAGGGGGTTTGGGAGAAGGGGGTGGGATTATGGACATTGGGGAGGGTATGTGCTTTGGTGAGTGCTGTGAAGTGTGTAAACCTGGTGATTCACAGACCTGTACCCCTGGGGATAAAAATATATGTTTATAAAAATTAAAAAAAAAAGTTTTCTTAGATTTGACACCAAAAGAACAAGGAAGAGATGCTAAGCTAAGAGAGAGAGAAAAAGAGAGAGACTATTTTGAACTAAAATCCTCTGTACAGCAAAGGAAACTATCATCAAAATAAAGAGGCTATATGTATGTCTTCTTTGGAGAACTGTCCAAGTTATCTGCCCATTTTTTTTTTTTTACATGATTATCAGTTTTGGGGGCATTGAGTTTGAGGGAGTTCTTCATACATCTTGGATATCAGCCCTTTGTCTCTAGTGTCATTTAAGAATATATCTTCTCCCATTCTGTGGGTTGACTCTCTTTGTTTTGTTGACTGTTTCCTTTCCTGTGAAAAAGCTTTTTAATCTTGATAAAGTCCAAAAAGTTCATTTTTCCTTTCATTTCCTTTGCCTTTGGAGACAAGACTTGAAAGAATTTGTTGTGGCTGATGTCGAAGAGGATACTGCCTATGTTCTTCTCTAGGATTTTGATAGATTTCTGCCTCATGTTGAGTTCTTTCATCCATTTTGAGTTTATCTTTGTGTATGGTGTAAGAGAATGGTTGAGGTTCATTCTGTATACATAGCTGCCCAATTTTCCCAACACAATTTATTGAAGGGACTATCTTTTTTCCACAGGATTTTTTCCTGTTTTTTGAAGATTACTTGACCATAGAGTTGTGGGTCCATATCTGGACTCTCTAGTCTGTTCCATTGGTTTATGCATCTGTTTTTGTGTGAGTACTATGCCCTCTTGATGATCACAGCTTTGTAGTAAAGCTTGAAGTCATGCAACATGATGCCTCCAGCTTTGTTTTTCTTTTCCAACATTTCAGTAGTGATTCAGGGTTTTTTCTAGTTGTGACAAAAATTTTATGATTGTTTATTCCAGCACTTTGAAAAATGTCAGTGGAATTTTGATCAGGATGGCATTGAAAATATAGATTGCTCTGGGCAGTATAGACATTTTAACAAGGTTTATTCTTCCAATCCATGAGCATGGAATGCTTTTCCATCCTTTTGTGTCTTCTTCAGTTTCTTTCATGAGTGTTCTGTAGTTCCTCAAGTACAGATCATTTACCTCTTTGGTTAGGTTTATTCCAAGCTCTGCAATTGCAGTACTGGGTATTTACCCACACAGATACAGATGTAGTGAAAAGAAGGGGCATATATACCCCAATGTTCATAGCAACAATGGTTACAATCGCCAAAGTATAGAAAGAACCAAGATGCCCTTCAACAGATGAATGGATAAAGAAGATATGGACCATATATATAATGGAATATTATGCAGCCATCAGAAAGGATGAATACCCAACTTTTATAACAACATGAACAACGCAGAGTGAAATAAGTCAAGCAGAGAAAGTCACTTATCATACGTGTGGGAGGCTGCAATAAGGCTTGAGACGAGGACCAAACCAGGGCCTGACTTGTGCCTCCTTTAAAGTCTGAATAACCTAACAAAAGGTTTAGGTTATTAAAAGGTTAACAGGTTATTAAAAGGTTAGGTTAACAAAAGGTTCTTTAACACTAAGAAAGGGTCTGTGCTATGTGTTGTGCTCACCTATGTGACTTCCCACATGCTTGCTAAACAAATGAGAACAATTTGGTTGGGGTCATAAGTTCGTGGCTGGTCTTTGCTGCCCTAGTACAGCCCATAAATTACTTTCAGGTTTGCTGTATCAATACAGAACAATTGTACTGGCATCAGCCATTTGGTGTCACCAGGTCTGCTTATAGTTACTTGTGAAACTTATTATGGGAACTCGTGGTTGTTTAACTAGACACAGATGTATTGCTTCTCCTATTATCACTATATATATATGGCCTTAATGCTTTGAATAAACTTAGCACTGTTGGACATCCTCCTCAGTGCTCCTCCTGCCCCCATCTCTCTGCTTCCTGAGTTCTTTTCTTCATCCTCTTACCCTCACATTCCTGGTCGATTTGTCATGCTGGCCGCGACACATACAGTTTCATTTACTTGTGGAACATAAGGAATTACATGGAGGACAATAGGAAAAGGAAAGGAAAAGTGAACTGGGGGAAATAGGAGGGGAAGATGAGAGACTGTGGATAGTGGACTCTGAGAAACAAACTGAGGGTTGTAGAGGGGAGGAGGATGAGGGGAGGAGTGAGCCTGTGGTGGGTATTAAGGAGGGCACATATTGCATGGAGCAATGGGTACGGTGCAAAAATAATGAATCGTAGAACACAAAAAAATAAAATTGAATTAAGATGTTAAATAAAATGAAAAGGCAACTGACTAACGATAGGAAATATTTCTAAATCATATATTTAAAAATGGGTTAATATCCAAAATATATAATAAATTCATGCAATACAAGAGGAAAAAAATCTGAATAACAATGTATAGAAAATCTGAATAGATATCTTTCCACAAAAGATGTACAAATAGCTAACAGGTGCATAAAAAGGTACTCAACATTACAAATCACCCAAGAATTGCAAATCAAAACAACAAAGAGATGTGATATGACATCATGCCTGTCACAAAGTCTATTATCAAAGCACAAGAAAGAACAAGGGTTGTTGAAGATTTGGAGAAAAGAGAATCATCATATATTATTTGTGCCTACCCTATGTAAAAGAGTATGGGTGATGTTAAAAAAAAATTAAAAATGAACCTCCATCTGATCCAGCAATTCCACTTATGAGTATTTATCCAAAGGAAACAAAATCACTGTCTCGAAACGATGTCATCACCCCTGGTTCAATTCAGAATTATTTACAATGGCCAAAACATGGAAACAATGTAAGTGTCCATCAACAGATGAAAGGATGAAGAAAATCTGACAAAGACCACAGAGTAGGATAAGAACCCTAGGCTTGCCTCAGCCCTCAAACACAGCTAGATGAATATCCGAATAGCCAAGACATCGATCTGGGACCTGACAGAACTGACTGCACAACCAGAGGAACTGAGGAGGCCAGAAAGTTGAAGGTAAAAGGTGTGGAAAAGGGATCAGAGGTGCTGCAGAGGGGAGGGCACCCTCATTGGAGAGAGGCATGAGAGAGAGGAGCACCCAAGGGATTGCACAAGGAAAACACTTCCCCAAAGCCATTGGCTGGGAAAACAAAAGAGGCTGGTTTTTGTGAATCTTTACAGCTAGTGGGGCTCAAATGATAGACTTTCAGAAGTCTGCAGCATGCCTGAGGGCATTGCAGTTCTCCTATAGAAATGGCAGGCAGGTAACCCAGGAGCAGATGCCTCTATCTGAGGATCGCCTAAGATACACTGGGAGAGATGGTTCCCCTTCTTGGAGCACATCCAGGAGAGGTGGCATTGCCTCTCTTGGAATAAAAGAGCAATAAAAGAGCTGGTTGGTGCCATTTCCCTCCCCCACCTCTCAGCATAGGCACAGAGACACCTGCTGAGGGTGGTTAAGCTGAGCCCTGGCTCTTTGATGTGCTTGTTCCAAACCCCCACACTCCTGTGCTGTGGTGCCACTGCCCCACTGGGTCAAACCTGCATCAATCCCAGTGTGGCGAGACCTGCCCCTGGAGGACAAGCACAAATCCCTACCACACCAGCTCCCTAAAGTTTGGAGTTTTATAAAACTTAGCTGGCCTGGCTGGGATAGAACCCAAAAGTACATTACATATCTCTAAGCAGACAAGCAACCTGGACACAGACAGTATGAGAACAGCGATCAGAAAAATTGCTAGCATGCAGTGTGAGAAATTGTTTGCTCTTCTAGGAGGGCTTCTCTAAGAGCAGCAAGCACAAACTCCCTCTCCAGGGACAAAAGAGCTGGCTGGTGCCATTCTATTCCTGTGCCCCTCAGCATAAACTAACTCAGTGTAAACAGCACAGTGATAACACTGGCTGCCTAATCTGTTTACACAGATTACATGGCAATCCGCTGGTGCTGCTTTTCTCAGACAGCTGTGCCTGAGAACCAGTGTAGCAGGCCCTTACCCCAGAAGACCAGCACAAACCCTTACACCCACCACATCTAATGAACATAGACTTCTGTTTCTGCTGTGGTGAAAATAGCACCAGGTCTCTTTTAACAAGCAGACCGGAGCACACCTAGCTGAACCTCACCACACTCTGGCCAAGGTCCAAAACTCCCCACAGCAGGCAAGGAGAAACTCTGCAGAGGACTGCCCTGGGGGATAGTGCTGCCATAACACAACAGCAGAAGGCATGCCACATGTACCAGAGACACTTCCTGAAGCACCAAGCCCTGGACATTATATGACTTCTTCTTCATGAAGCCATTACTCTCAGAAGAAGGAAACATAACAGGCTTTCCTAACAGACAGAAGACAGAGACCTAGACACAGTGCCAAGACAGAAGAATTCATTCCAGAACAAAGAACCAGAAAAGGTCACAGCCAGAGACTTAATTGAAATGGATATAAGTAATATGGCTGATCAAGAATTTAAAGCAACAATCGTAAGGATACTAGTTGGACTTGAGGAAAGCATAGAAGACATCAGGGATACCCTTACCACAGAGATAAAAGAGCATAAAGCAAATCAGGACAAAATGAAAAGTGTACTACCTGAGAGTTACTGGGTATAATGAGCCCAAAGATGGAAGAATCAAAGGAATGAATAAGTGATATAGAAGATAGAATTTGGAAAGTAATGGAGCTGATCAAAACGGGGGGGGGAAATATTGAACCACGAAAGTAGACTGAAGCAACTCAGTGACTCCATGAAACACAATAACATTCGTATCATAGGAGTAGCAGAAGAAGAGAAAACGGAGCAGAAGATTTATTTGAGCAAATTAAATCTGAAAACTTTCCTAATCTGGGGGAAATAAATAGACTACCAAATCCAGAAGGCACAGAGAAGTCCTATCGAAATCAACAAAAGCAGGCCAACAGCAAGACATATTGTAGTTAAATTTGCAAAACGTTGAGATAAAGAAAAAAATGTTAAAAGCAGCAAGACAAAAGAAGTCCCTAACGTAGAAGGGAAGACAAATAAGGTTAGCAAAAACACATCTCTCCACAGAAACTTGGAGCCCGGAAGAGAGTGGCATGATATCGTCAATGCGCTGAATGGGCAAAATCTGCAGCCAATGACATTCTATGCAACAAGGCTATCATTCAGAAAAGAAAGAGATGAGGTGTTTCCCAGACAAACAAAAATTAACATAAAAGGGGACTCCTTCAGTGGGAAAGAAATACCAAAAGTGACAAAGACTAGAAAGGAATGGATAAAATTTCCAGAAACAATGGCAAAATAATTAATAAGGCAATACTAAACTCATATGTATCAATAATTATTCTGAATGTAAATGGACTAAATCCTCCAATCAAAAGACATAGGGTGTCAGGATGGATTAAAAAAAACCCATCTATATGATGCCTACAAGAGAATTATTTCATTTATTTTTTAATTTAATTTTAATTATTTTTTGAGAGACTCATTTTAGAACTAAAGCATCTGCTGACTGAAAGTGGGGGGATGGAGAAACATTTACCACACAGATGGACATAGAAAGAAAGCCAGGGTAGCCATACTTATATCAGACAAACTATATTTTAAACCAAAGACTAACAAGACATGAAGAAGGGCAGTATATCATAATAAAGGGGTCTATCCAACAAGAAGATCTAACAATTGTAAATTATGTGCCAAATTAGGAGCATCCAAATATATACAACAATTAGAAACAAACTTAAAGGAACTCACAGATAATAACACAATAATAGTAGGGTACATAAAAACACCATTTACATCAATGGACAGATCATCTAAGAAGAAAATCAACAGATTATATTCTGACATATGTGTGTGTGCAGTATACATATACTTATAAGCATAAATACATATAATAACAGATATATTCAGTACATTTAATCATAAATCATCAGAATAGAAATTCTTTTTGAGTGCACATGGAACATTCTCCAGGTTAGATCACAAACTGAGTCACAAATCAGGCCACAGCAAGGAAAAACAATTGAGATCATGTCATCCATCTTTTCTGAGCACAGTGCTAAGAAGCTTGAAGCCAACCACAAGTAAATATTTGGAAAGACCACAAATACATGAAGCTTAAAGAACATATGACTAAAGAATGAATGGATCAACCAGAAAATTAAAGAAGAAATTTTAAAAATGCATGGAAACTAATGAAAAGAAAACACGATGATACAAAACTTTTGCGATGCTACAAAAGCGATCCTAAGAAGGAAGTATATTGCAATAGCGGCCTACCTCAAGAAGCAAGAAAAGCTCAAATACACAGCCTAACCTTAAACCTACAGAAATTAGAAGAAGAACAAGAAATGAAGCCTAAGTCTGGCAGAAGAAGGGAAATAATAAAGATTAGAGTACAAATAAATGATACAGAAACAGAAAAACCCAGTAGAACAGATCAATGAAACCAGGAGCTCGTTCTTTGAAAGATGGAATGAAAAGAGAAAAGAAATGACCCAAATTAAAAAATAAAAACCGCAAAGGAGAGAGGCAAAAATCACAACCAAGACCACTGATATCCAAACAGTTACAAGATAATATTATGAAGAAATTGCATGTGAAGAATTTGGGCAATCTGGAAGAAATGGGTAAAATCTTAAAAACATATAAACTACCAAAACTGAAACAGGAAGAAATAGAAAATTTGAACAGACTAATAACCCACATAAAATTGAATCAGTAATCAAAAATCTCTCAGCCAATAAATGTCCCGGTCCAGATGGCTTCACAGGGGAATTCTACCAAACATTTTTTAAAAATTCTTTTCAGCGTAACAGTATTCATGGTTTTTGCACCACACCCAGTGCTCCATGCAATCCGTGCCCTCTCTAATACCCACCACCTGGTTCCCCCAACCTCTCACCTCCCACCCCTTCAAAACCCTCAGATAGTTTTTCAAAGTCCATAGTCTCTCGTGGTTCACCTCCCCTTCCGATTTCCCTCAACTCCCTTCTCCTCTCCATCTCCCCTTTGTCCTCCATGCTATTTGTTATGCTCCACAAATAAGTGAAACCATATGATAATTGACTCTCTCTGCTTGACTTATTTCACTCAGCATAATCTCTTCCAGTCCCATCCCTGTTGATACAAAAGTTGGGTATTCATCCTTTCTGATGGAGGCATAATACTCCATAGTGTATATGGACCACATCTTCCTTATCCATTCATCCGTTGAGGGGCATCTTGTTTCTTTCCACAGTTTGACGACTGTGGCCATTGCTGCTATGGACATTGGGGAACAGATGGCCCTTCTTTTCACTACATCTGTATCTTTGGGGTAAATACCCAGTAGTGCAATGGCAGGGTCATAGGGAAGTTCTATTTTTAATTTCTTCAGGAATCTCCACACTGTTTTTCCAAAGAGGCTGCACCAACTTGCATTCCCACCAAGAGTGTAAGAGGGTTCCCCTTTCTCTACATCCTCTCCAACATATGTTGTTTCCTGTCTTGCTAATTTTGGCCATTCTAACTGGTGTAAGGTGGTATCTTAATGTGGTTTTAATTTGAATCTCCCTGATGGCTACTGATGATGAACATTTTTTCATGTGTCTGATAGCCATTTGTATGTCTTCATTGGAGAAGTGTCTGTTCATATCTTCTGACCATTTTTTATATGATTGTCTGTTTTGTGTGTGTTGAGTTTGAGGAGTTCTTTATAGATCCTGGATATCAACCTTTGTCTGTACGGTCATTTGCAAATATCTTCTCCCATATCTTCTTCTGTTTGTTGCCTCTTTGTTTTGTTGACTGTTTCCTTTGCTGTGCAGAAGCTTTTGATCTTGATGAAGTCCCAAAAGTTCATTTTAGCTTTTGTTTCCTTTGCCTTTGGAGACATATCTTGAAAGAAGTTGCTGTGGCTGATATCAAAGAGGTTACTGCCTATGTTCTCCTCTAGGATTCTGATGGATTCCTGTCTCACATTGAGGTCTTTTATCCATTTTGAGTTTGTCATTGTGTACGGTGTAAAAGAGTGGTCGGGTTTCATTCTTCTACATATAGCTGTCCAGATTTCCCAGCACCATTTATTGAAGAGACTGTCTTTTTTCCACTGTCTATTTTTTCCTGTTTTGTCGAAGATTATTTGATTGTAGAGTTGAAGGTCCATATCTGGGCTCTCTACTCTGTTCCACTGGTCTATGTGTCTGTTTTTATGCCAGTATCATGCTGTCTTGGTGATCACAGCTTTGTAGTAAAGCTTGAAATCAGGTAACGTGATGCCCCAGTTTTATTTTTGTTTTTCAACCTTTCCTTAGCGATCCGGGGTCTCTTCTGATTCTATACAAATTTTTGAATTATTTGCTCCAGCTCTTTGAATAATACCAGTGGAATTTTTATCGGAATCTACCAAACATTTAAGGAAGAGTTAATACCTATTCTTATTAAACTAGTCAAAAAAAAAAAAAAACCCACAAAACCAAAATGGAAGGAAAACTTCCAAGCTCATTCTACACGGCCAACATTACGATTTCAAAACCAGACAAAGAGTCCAGTTAAAAAGAAACTACAGGCCAAAATCCCTGATGAACATGGGTGCAAAAATTCTAGACAAAATACCGCACTTCAAATCCAACAATACATTAAAAGAACCATTTGTCATGATCAAGTGGGCTGTATTCCAGGGTTGCAAGGGTGGTTCAATATTCACAGATCAGATGACATGATACACTGCATTAATACAATAAAGGATAAGAACTATACGATCCTCCCAGGAGACACAGAGAAAGCATTTGGCAAAGTATAGCTTTCATTCTTGATAGAAACTCTGAACAAAGCAGGAATAGAGGGAACATAACTCAACATCACAAGGGCCATATAAGAAAGACCCACAGTTACTATCATCCTCAATTGGGAAATCTGAGAGGTTTTCCTCTATGTTCGGGAGCAAAACAAGGATGTTCACTCTCACCACTGTCATTTAACATAGTGCTGGAAGTCCTAGTCAGCAATCAGACATCAAAAAGAAGTAAAGGCACCCAGATTGGCAAAGAAGTAGTCAAACGTTTGCTATTTGCAAATGACATAATATTCCATGTAGAAAACCCAAAAACTCCTCCAAAAAAAAAATGCTGGCACTGATAAACAGATTCAGTAAAGTCACAAGGTATAAAATCAATGTACCGAAATCTGTTGCTTTTCTATACAGCAGTAATGAAGCATCAGGATAACTCAAGAAATTAATTCCCTTTACAACTGCACCAAACCCCATAAGATACCCAGGAATAAACCTAACAGAAGAAGTAAAAATCTATACTCTGAAAAACTATAACACTGATAAAAGAAATTGAAGATGCCACAAAGAAATTGAAAAATATTCTATGCTTGTGGATTGGAAGGACAAACATTGTTAAAATGTCTTTGCTGGGACGCCTGGGTGGCTCAGTAGTTTAAGCATCTGTCTTCACTCAGGTCACGATCCTGAGGTCCTGGGATCGAGCCCCACATGGAGCTCCCTGCTCAGTGAGGGAGTTCACTTATCTTTCTCCCTCTGCACAACCTCCTGCTCCTGCTTATCTCTCTCTCTCAAATAAATAAATAAATAAAATCCCTAAAATGTCCATACTACCCAAAGCAATCTACACACTTAATACAATTCTTACCAAAATACCACGAGTACGTTTCACAGAGCTAGAAGAAACCATTCAGAAATCTGTATGGAGGCACAGAAGATCCCCAATAGCCATAACAATCTTGAAGGAGAAAGGCAAAGCCGCAGTCACCGCAATTTCAGATTTCAAGTTATCTTACTGAGGTATAGTGATCAGGTCAGTACAGTACTGGCCCGAAAAACAGACACATGGATCTATGGAACAGGATAGAAAACCCAGAAATGGGACCCCACAACTATATGGTCAACTAATCTTGGACAAAGCAATGGAATAAAGGCAGTCGCTTCAACAAATGATGCTGGGGAAACTGGACAGTGGCATGCAGAAGAATGAAACTGGATCGCTTTCTTACTCCAGTCTTGAAAATAAAATCAAAATGAATGAAAGACCTACATGTAAGACAGGAGACCATCAGAATCCTAGTGGAGAAGATGCAGTAGCCTCTTTGACATCATCCATAGCAACTTCTTACTAGATACATCTGCCGAGGCGAAGGAAAGAAAAGCAAAGATAAACTATTGGGACTTCATCAAGATAAAAAACTTTTGTACAGAGAAGTAAGTAATCAACAAAACTAAAAGGCAACATTCAGAATGGGAGAAGATATTTGCAAATGACATATCTGATAAAGGGATAGTATTCAAAAATCTATGAAGAACTTATACAACTCAACCCACAATACCAAATAATCCAGTTAAAAAATAAGCTGAAGACATGAATAGACTTTTTTCCAAAGAGAACATACAGATGTCCAAGAGACACATGAAAAGATGCTCAACATCACCCACCATCAGAGAAATGCAAATCAAATCTAGAATGAGATAGGACCTCAAACCTGTTAGAATGGCTAAAATTAACAGACAGGAAACAACATATGTTGGTGAGGATGTGGAGAAAGGGGAACCCCGTTACACTGTTGTTGGGGACTGGTGCAAGCTGGTGCAGCCACTCTGGTAAGCAGTATGACGTTTCCTCACAAAGTTAAAAATAGGACTACCCTATGATCTGGCAACTGTACTGTTAGATATTTACCCAAAGTACAAAAAAATACTGATTCAAAGGGATACGTGCATCCTGATATTTATTGCAGCATTATCAACAAGAGCCAAATTATGGAAAGAGGCCAAATGTCCATCAGCTGATGTTGGATAAAGAAGATGTGGTATATATGAACAATGAAATATTATTCAGGCAAAAAAAGAATGAAATCTTGCCATTTGCAATGACGTGGATGGAGCTGGAGAGCATTATGCTAAGCAAAAACAAATACCATATGTGTTCCCTCATATGTGGAATTTAAGAGACAAAACAGAAGAACCATGAGGGGAAGAAAAAGAGAGGCAAGCCATAAAAGATCCTCAACTATGGAAAACAAATGAGGGTACCTGAAGGGGAGGTGGGTGGGGGGGATGGGTTAAATGGGTGAAGAGTATTAAGTAAGGCAGGCACTTCTTGTGATGAGCACTGGGTGTTGTATGTAAGAGATGAATCCCTAAATTCTACACCCGAAACTAGTATTACACTGTGCTTTACCTAACTGGAATTTAAACAATTGAAACTAAAAACCAAACAAAACTGATGGTTACGAGAGGGGAGGTAGGTGGGGGATTGGTTAAATAGGTGATGGTGTTTAAGGAGTGCACTTGTAATGAGCCCCAGGTATTGTATGGAAGTGTTGAATCACTATGTTGTATACCAGAAACTAATGTTACTCTGTATGTTAACTAACTGGAATTTATAAAATAAGTCAAGCAGAGAGAGTCAATTATCATATGGTTTCACTTACTTGTGTAGCATAAGGAATAACATGGAGGACGTTGGGAGATGGAGAGGAGAAGTGAGTTGGGGGAAATCGGAGGGTGAGACAAATCATGAGAGACTGTGGACTCTGAGAAACAAACTGAGGGTTTTGGAGGGGGGTGTGTGGGGAGTTGGGTGAGCCTGCTGTTGGGTATTATGGAGGGCACGTACTGCATGGAGCACTGGGTGTGGTGCATAAACAATGAATTTTGGAACACGGGAAAAAAAACCAAAAATTTTTTAAAAAAGATTTAAAAAAACAAAACCATAAAACAAATGAAGGAAAAGAACAATGAGATATATACGTATCTTACATATACCACATATCTGGAGGGTTGGTGGATGAGCAAAATGGATGAAAGTGTTCAGAACATACAGGCTTCCAGTTGTAAAATAAATATGTTCTGGGTATGTAATGTACTGTATAGTGAGTATAGTAAACAATACTTTAGTGTATATTTGAGGTTGCAAAGAGAGTAGATCTTAGAATTTCTCATCACAAGAAAATAAATTTGTAAGTATGTCCCATGACAGATGTTAACTAAACTTACAGTAATCATTTTACAGTACAGACCTATACCAAATCATTATGTCATGCACTTAAAACTAATACAATATCATATGTCAATTGTACCTCAAATTTTAAAAAGGGATTACATTAGCAATAGCATCTAGTATAAGATTTACATGAATATAAGTGAAAGCCATATTTTAAAAACCCCTCTAAGCCTTATATGAGGAATGCAAAAAGAAATCCTTAAATTAGCAGATGTCCATTAATTTTCAAATAAGAGAGGTTTTTCTAGTGTAAATACATTATATCCTCCCTGTATCTCTCTCTATTGCTCATGCAATTATGGGCGGATAATCCAAGCACATCTTTAGAGGGAACTTGTAATATTTGATTCTCAAGTTCATGTGGGACAATAAAATAGCCAAAACCGTTTTGAGGAGATTGTAACATAGGTATGCTTGCACTAACATATGCCAAAAAGGTTTTCTAAACTTGCAGTATTTGAAAGAGTATGATATAGGCATGAGAGCTGACAAAACAAAACAAAACAAAACAAAAACCAAACCAAAACAAAAAACAAAACAAAACAAAACACCAATGTGAGGGAGTAGAGTTCAGAAATGTTGTCAATGTTGAAACCCTGGTTATAAATGCAATGATCTTGTCTCCAAGATCGTTTATCACTTTATGTCATAAACAGAAAACCTGTATTATTTTGGCCAATTAATTTTGAGCTGTTTCATTTGTTGTGTTTTCTTATGGAGGTAATTCTTATGTCATACATTCTCAGTGAAAGCTAATCAAGCAATGCAGATATGTTCTTTAAACTTTCTTTCACTTTGTCCCTATGTCACAAGCATCCTTGCCTGCTTTAGACAATCACCCACAGAGGAGAGAGCTTTTGTGGCAGTCAAGATAACCAGAGCAGAAGTTACAGCACACCACTGGGGCAAGGAAAACAAAAACAAAATCAAAATGAAACAAAATGCAGTGTGAATGCATTGGAGAAGACTACTGAATCATACACTGCACTGACTGGGTGAGGGGACCTAGAAGACGCAGGGAGAGTAGCAGATGGGACTCCAGAGGGCATTAAAGAAACATGGATCCTATTAGCTGCATTTGTGAACGCCAAGAAAGCCACTCATGAGCCATTAGAAATGTCAGTCATACACACTGACTGGCCCTCAGAAAGCCCCAGTACTCAGTTCACTTCAACCCCCCCCCCAATCCCCCTCTCTCTCACACACACACTCTATGGTAGGCTTCTTGTGCAAGCACCTGTTGGCAGTGACAGTGACCTTTGGGAGATGGCTAGCGAACATGCACAGAAAATTGGTCCAAAACTGTGGGCCAGGGAGAGAACACAATCTTGAGCTTTAGTGCCACTTTATGAAAAGGAAAGGGAGACTAGCAGCACCTGGGCTGGTGTGTGAAAGACCAAGAGAAGTCACAGGAGCGCAAGAAAAAAAAAAAAAAAAAAAAGAATCTGGAGATACAATTTCATTGTATTTGAGGCTGTGGGAGGAAATGAGGGAAAAAAAATACAACAAGATGGGGCTGTGGGAGGAAGGAAGGGTAAAAAATAAAACAAGATGGGACTGGGGAGGGAGACAAACCATATGAGACTCTTAATCTCAGGAGACAAACTGAGGGTTCCTGGGGTGGGGGGTAGGGGGAAGGAATTGGGTGGCTGGGTTATGGACATTGGGGAGTGTATGTGCTATGGTGAGTGCAATGAATTGTGTAAGACTGATGATTCACAGACCTGTACCCCTGAAGCAAATAATACAGTATGTGTTTAAAAAAAAAAAAACCAGAAAAAGAAAAGAAGCCATAACTTACAAGGGAACACAAATAAGGCTCTCAGAAGGTTTCTCTCCAGAGACTTTATAGGCCAGATGAGAGTGAGATAATAATTGAAAGCGATGAAAGAAAAAACCTGCCATCCAAGAATATTCTATCCACCAAAGTTATTCTTTAGAAAGGAAGGATAGATGAAGATTTCCCAGCAAACGAAAGCTGAGGGAATTCATCACCACCAGACCTATGACCTACCTTACAAGAGATGTGGAGAGGAGTTCTTTAAGGTGAAATGAAAGGGTGAAAATTGGTAACATGAAAGCATATGAAAGAGCGGCAAAGGTAAGTACATAGCCAAGTTCCAGAATATATTCTAATACTGTAATGTGGTGATCTGTTAACCAGTTAAACTTAGCATAAAAGGTAAAAAGACAAGAGTAGTAAAAATAACTACAGTTACAATTGTTTTTGTTAATGAATACACAATATAAGAAGAGGCAGAGGGTGACATCAAAAACATAAAAGAAGAAAAGAAAGAGTAGAATTTTGTATGTCATTGAAGTTAAGTTGCTAGCATAAAACAGACTGTTATAAGGTGTTTTATGTAAGTCTCCTGGTAACCAGAAAGCAAAAGCCTATAGCAGATTCACAGATGATAAAGAGAAGGGACTCAAAACACACCACTACATTCAGTAAGTTGCCTTTTTGGTTTGTTGATGGCTTCCTTCTCTGTGCAAAGGCTTTTTTACTTTGATGTAGTCACAGTGGTTTATTTTTGCTTTGGTTCATTTCCCTTGCCTGAGGGGACATATCTAGAAAATGTTGCTAGGGCTGAAGTCAAGAAATTACCAACTATGTTCTCTTCCAGATTTGTATGGATTTAGGTCTCATACTTAGGTCTTAAACCCATTAATGTAACATTATGTGTCAATTATACTCAGATTAAAGAAATATTACAAATTAAAAAATGGGATGAGGAGGAAAAAAAAACAAAACTAAGGGAAAAAGCATACCACTGTAGAACATCATCAGTTCACAAAAGCAGCAGCCAGATAGGAAGAAAACAACCAGAAAATATTAATAAGATGGAATTTATAAATTTTTTATCAAGAGTTACTCTAAATACAAATGGATTAAATTCTCCAAACATATGATCTAGAATGGTTGGGTGCATTTAAAAGCAAAAGAAAACAAAACAGAAACAAGACTTAATGCATGCTGCCTACAAGAGACTCACTTGTGCTAAAAGGGTGCAAATAAGCGCACAGGGGAAGAGTCAGAAGGAGATACTCCATGCAAGTAGAATTCAAAACAGAACAAGAGTAACTACACTTACATAAGACAAAATACAATTAAGCCAAAAATGTAACAAGACACCAAAAAGGCTATTACATAATGATTGAGGCTTTAGTTCATCAAGAAGATACAGCAATTGTAAATATACATGCACCCAACATTGGAGCAGCAGATATATTAAACCAGCAGATCTGAGAGATCCTTCAGATACTAAGAGATGTGAAGGAAGAAATAGATAACAACATAATAGTAGGGATATTGAATACCCCACTTTCAACAGTGAAGATATCATCCAGACCTAAAATCAGTAAGGGAAACTTAGACTTGAACAATACTTAGACCAAATGGACCTAACAGACATATGCAGAACGTACAACACAAAAGCAGCAGAATACACATTCTCTGAAATTGGAAACAGAACATTTCACATGATACATCATACAACAGTTCATAACATAAGACTAAGCAAATTTAAGATTCAGATCATACCATGTATCTTTTCTAGACATAGTGATGTGAAATTAGTAATCAATAACAGGAGGAAGGCTAGAGAACTCACAGATAAGTGGAAATTAAGCAACATGCTCCTGAACAGCCAGTGGGCCAAAGAAGAAATCAAAAGGGGTATTAAAAAATATATTGAAAGAAAAGAAAGTGGAAACACACCATACCAAAACGTGTGGGATGCAACAAATGTAGTTCCAAGAGGGAAGTTTTGTGGCAATAAACACCCACCTTAAAAAGCAAACGATCAGATACAAAAAACCTAATTTTAAAACTGAAACTAGAAAAAGAACAAACTAAGCCCAATGTTATCAGAAGGTATGATATTACAAAAAATCAGAACAGGTACAAATTATATAGAGGTCAGAGAAACAATAAGATGATCAGTGAAACTAAGAGCTGGTTTTTTTTTGTTTTTTGTTTTCCCAAAGAAATACACAAAATTGACAAACCTTTAGAAGACCCGGAAAAAAGAGAGAAGACTCAAAAAAAGAAATCAGAGATGAAAGAGGAGACATTACAACTGATACTTCAGAAAGACAACGGATCATAAGAAAGTTCACTGAACAACAACTATATGCCAAAATTTGGGTAATCCAAAAGAAAGTTAAATTTTTAGAAACTTTCACCCTACCAAGACTGATTCATTAAAAAGTAGGAAATATGATCGGACCAATTGCTAAGGAGATTGAATTAGTAATTAAAAACCTCCTGGGGTGCCTGGGTGTCTCAGTCAGTTGGATATATGACTCCTGATTTTGGTTCAGGTCATGATTTCATGGGTTGGGGGACTGAACCCTGCATTGGGCCCTGCACTCAGTGGGAGTCTGCTTGAGATTTCTCTCAGTCTGCGCCCCCCCACCCCCGCATTAGCACTTGTTCTCTCTCTAAAATAAATAAATAAATGAATAAATGAATAAATAAATAAATAAATCTTTGAGAAAAGAAAAAACCTCCCAACAAAGAAAAGCTCAAGATCAGAACGTTTCACTGGTGAAGTATATCAAATGTTTAAAGAAGAATTCACTCCAATTCTTCTCAAAGTCTTCCGGATAATTGCAGAAGATGAAACACAGCCAAACTCATTTCACATATCCAGCATTACCCTGGTACCAATGCCAGACAGAAGCACTGCAAGAAATGAAACTGCAGTCCAATATCCCTGATGAATATAGGTGCAAAAATCCTCAACAAAATATTCACAAACTGAATTCAACCAGATACTGAAAGGATAATCCATCATAATCAAGTGAAATTTATCCCTGAAATGCAAGGGTGGCTCAACATACACAAATCAATAAATGGGGTACACCCCATTAATAAAATGGAACTAAAACTCATACAAAAAGGCTTTTGGCAAAATACAACATCCTTTCATTATAAAATCTCTCAAAAAACGGGGGATGTAGAAGGAAAATACTTCAGACCGGTAAAGGCCATACCTGATAAGCCCAAAGCTAACTTCATACACAACGGTGAGAGGTTGAAATATTTTCCTCTAAAATCAGGAATAAGACAAGAGTGCCCACTGTCCCCATTCTTATGTAACATAGTACAGGAAAGTCTTAGCCAGGGCAATCAGGCGAGAAAAAAAAAAAAAAAAGAAAGAAAGAAATAGCATCTAAATCAGAAGAGAAGAAGTGAAATTGTCTTTGTTTGCAGATGATATAATCTTATACATACAATGGAATATTACTCAGTGGAATATTACTTAGAAAGGATGAATACCCACCGTTTGCATCGATATGGATGGAACTGGAGGGGACTGTGCTAATGAAATAAGTCAAGCAGAGAAAGCCAATTATCGTATGGTTCCACTCATATGTGGAACATAAGGAATAGCACAGAGGACCACAGGGAAAGAGAGGGAAAACTGAATGGGAAGAAATCAGAGAGGGAGACAAAGCATGAGAGACTCTGGACTCTGAGAAACAAACTGGGGGTTAGAGAAGGGAGGGGGATGAAGGATTGGGCTAACCGAGTGGTGGGTATTGAGGAGGGCAGGTGTTGTGATGAGCACTGGGTGTTACACACAACTAATAAATCGTTGTACACTACATCAAAAACTAATGATGTACTATATGTTGGCTAATCGAACATAATAAAAAAAAAAATCTTATACAGAAAACATCCTAAAGAGTCTTGCAAAACTTATTAGAATTAATCAGCTAACTTAAAGTTGCAGGACACAAAATCAACATACAGAAATCAGTTATGTCTCTATGCACTAACAACAAATTACCAAAAGTAGAAATAAAGAAAACAATCCCCTTTACAAAAATCACCCAAAACAATAAAATACTTAGAAATAAACTTTTTAAATTAATTTTTTTTTTTTTTTGCTTAGAAGTACATTTAACCAAGGAAGTGAATGATCTGTACAGTGAAAACTACTGGACTCTGATGAAAGCAATTGAAGAAGGCACAAATTGAAAGGTATCTGCATCCATAGATTGGAAGAACGAATACTGTTAAAAAGTCCATACTCCCCAAAGCCAGATATAGATTCAATACAATCCTTGTAAAAATTCCTAAAGCATTTTTTTTCACATAAATATAAAAAAAAAAACAATTCTAAAATTTATAGGGAACCACAAAATCCCTTGAAGAGTCAAAAGAATCCTGAGAAAGAAGCTGAAATCTGGGCACATCACACTTCCTGATTTCAAATTATACTACAAAGCCATTTTAAGCAAAACAGTGGTGGTGGCATAGAAATGGATACATGAACCAATGGAACAGATTTAAGAGCCCAGAAATAATCCCTCCCTTATAAAGCCAAAAAGATTTGGCAAGGGAACCAAAAATATTCAACGGTGAAAGGATAATTCTTCAAAAATGGGGTTGGGAAAACTGGAAAACCACATGCAGAAGAATGTAACTGGATCCCTGTCTCACACCACTCACAGCCATTAAGCTGAAATGGATTAAAGACTTATAAAATGTACAGCATGGTGATTATAGTTAATAATGCTGTATTATGCACTTGAAATTCCCTGAGTGTGGATCCTAAGAATTCTCACCCCCCAAAAAAGAAAAAGTAAATAATAATGTGAGGTGATGGAGGTGTAAGACCCAGGGTGGTAATCATTTCTGATTTTTGTAAAGGGGATTGTTTTCTTTTATTTCTACTTTTGGTATCGAATCAATACATCATACACTTTAAAACTTCATGTTGTATCTCAGTTATAAAATTAAAAAATAAAAAGGTTGGCTAACCTAACACCTAAGAACTGAATGTATGTCTACTAATATATAAATTTTGTTAGGTAACTGTAATGTAAGTAATCTCTAGTGGATCTCTCTCTCTCTCTTTTTTCTTGTTGTTGATTTGTGCTTCAGTGTCCATTGTGCCCGATATGGAAAGAAGTAAAGCTAGAAAAAATGCTAAAATATTCGGGCAAAGACCTGAATCACTATTTCTCTAAAGGCAATATTCCAGGGGCACCTGGGTGGGCTCAGTCGGTGTTAAGCGTCCAACCCTTGGTTTTGGCTCAGGTCATGATTTCAGGGTCCTGAGAGCAAGCTCAGAATTAGGCTCTCTGCTTAACAGGGAGTCTACTTCCCCTCCCCCCATCATTCCCTCCCTTCATGCACTCTCTCTCTCTCTCTCTTTCTCTTTCTCTTTCAAATAAACAAATAAACTTTAAAAATATAGAATAAAGGCAATATTCCAGTGGCCAATAAGTACACAAAAAGATGCTTAGTCATTAAGGAAATACAAATCAGGACGACAGTGGGGTGCCAGTTCACAACCAACAGGATGGCTATAATAAAAAGACAGACAATAACAAAAGCTAGAGAGTATGTGGAGAAACTAGAGCTCTCCCACATTGCTGGTGGGAATGTAAAATGGTGCGACCCCTGTGCAGAACAGTATGGCAGTTCCTCTCAGTGGTTAAACATAAACCTTATGAACCAATAATTGCACTCCTAGGTATATGCCCCAAACAATTTGCAAACATAGGTCCACACATAAACTTGTATAGGATTGATCATAATGTCAATATTTAAAATAGCTAAAAGGTGTAAACAACCCAAATGTCCATTATTTGAGCAAGAGATAGACATCAGTGGTATATCCATATAGTAGAATATTTTCATCTGGAAAAGAAAATGAAGTACTGATACATGACACAACATGGGTGAACCTTGTAAATATTATGTTAAGTGAAATAAGCCATCAGAAAAACCACATATTGTATAATTCCATTTACATGAAGTCTCCAGAATAGGGAAATCTACAAGACAGAAAATAGATGAATGGTTTTGTAGAGCTGAGGGTTGGGGGCAATGGAGAATGACTGCTAATGGACATGGGGTTTCTTTTGGGAATCATGAAGCTGTTCTGAAATTGACTGGTGATGGTTTCAAAGGTCTGAAAATATACTAAAAACCACTGAATTGTACACCTTAAGAGGGTGATTTTTATTGTACGTGAACTATATCTCAATAAGAAAGAGATATATGTGTTTAGATATTGATAAGCTCTGGCAAGTGACTGTCCAAAAACGCAATACTAATTCACACTCGTGGGGCATAGTATAGGATGGCATCCATTTTTTCTTCATCCTTCACATTTGATGATGTCAACATTTTAAAATTCTGCAAATTTTATGGTTGGATTATGGGGGGAGGTGTTGGTGAAAGTCTCCCTTACATAAACAGTGAGGGTGCATGGCTGGTCTTCCGTTGGGTCCTTTCACACGTCAGGCCCTGGAGATACAGAGATGAATGAAACTCAGCTACCGCCTCAGCTCCTGGACTACAGGGGACAAGAAATTGGACAATTATAATAGAGAGGGTTGGAAAGAGACTTTGGGATTCTGAGAGAGCTCGGGCTGAACACTCAGTGTTAGGTGATAAATTGGGGGTCGGTAAAGGTTGCCCGATGGAGGGAAATCCTTAAGTGAGTAAGGAAAGAAGTCAGCCAGCGTCAGTACCCCAAGAGGTCCAACACAGTTTGAGTTTGTGCAGCGGCAGGCAACCAGACCCAGCTTTGTCTTCTGTGCATTAGTGGAAGTCGAGGTCAGCCACGGGAGGCAGAACAGGATTAGAAAATCATGGCCTGGCGTGACCCGGAGCACTTTAACGCCGTTATTAAAAATCTCGAAGTTCATTCGGGACCGGACAGAACCCTGGGTAACCCTTCCAAGTTCTTTCCCTCTAGGTTGCACCAGAATATATCCAGGGCATTATCTAAAGCTCCTGAAAAGTCTCAGTGTGGCTTAAGGCCACGATATCTGCCTTCATCACCAGAGACCTGGGCTAGGAGATGCCATTGACCCCACAGCTCTGACCTATGGAGTTGGAAGCTCTGGGTAGGATGAGGAGCCTGAGGTGTCAGCCAGCATCTTAGGAAAAAGCCCCAATGGGAAGCCACATGGAAAAGAGACCCCAGTGCAACAGTGCCCATGGCGATTCTATATCAAGTCTCTGTGGCTGACACAGAAGGCAGTCCTCTGAATGGCATACCATCACTGGTTTGTGAGAGGCAAACTGTTCAAGATTTCGTGTTACACACGGGGGAAACTGAGGCCTGAGTGGAACAAGGTAGGAGCTTGTCTGAACCTGAACGGGGGTTTGATGTCTCCCCTAGGCAGACAGAATGAGAACAGGGGTATTTGTAGTCAGATGGTGAGTGAGAACAGTGTGATTCATATTGATAGATCAGACATGTCTTCCTCTGGAGCTGAGAAGCTTCAAAAGCAAAGGGCCTGGGCAAAGAGGCAGGTGCACAGATCCAAATGGGCCATCATTGCAACGAAGTTCTGAGGTGGGTCAGGACAGCCAGGATCCAAATCAATCAGCAGGGCTGTTTCCTGTAAGGGTATAATGTGTGATGCTCTGTGTGTGTGTGAGAGTGTGTGTGGTGTGTGTATGTGTGTGTGTGTGTGTGTAGGTCAAGCCCTCTGGTGGTGGTGAATATATTTGTTAGGGGTTGCTGAGAAATACAGGTGAAGTCTTATTGCCAAGTCTTGCTCCATTAAATCTCACCATTGCCACTTGAGTTTGTCATGCTGATGCCAAGTTATACCCCCTGTTTATCGACTGGACTGGCTGGAGAGTGGCACCATCACAGCCAAGGGTTCTGCCTCCAAGCACTGTCCTGAACTGAAAGAGGAAGTGAGGAGGTCTAATAACCTTGCTTCTTGGGCCTAGGATCTGTCAGGAGGGCAGCAGCTACATCTATCTCTGCATCCTCCGTGGTCTCACACACTTTGCCCTGCTTACACTTGGCCAGATCACATACATTTCAGGAATGCAGAAAGGCCTTTGGCACTTCCAGGAAGACTGCTCTCAGCCCAGACTTTGGAAACATCCAGCTTCTGCTGGGCAGGAAGCTCTGGACTCCACGATGGAAGAAATAAAAGAAGGATACTGCTCACCATTGTATCCTGACTAGAGTGTATAGGCACAATAAAGGCTTAAAGAAAACACACCCACTCACTCATTTTTTCAGTAAACATTTGTTGGGTCCCTGCTGTATGTAAAATCCCTGCATCAGGGACTGGTTGTTCCTGCCCCAGAGAAGAGAGTCTGGGTGAGACAGTCATGTAAATGAACCCTCCAGAGGTGACAGTTTAACATATGAAATGCTGTGATGGGGGAAAGGATCCTGTGTGTTTGTGTGCACAGCAGAGGAGGAACAGGCGACCAAGGGCTGGGGAGATATGGTTACAAGGAAGGACAATTTTTATAGGGGTAAGAATACAAAAGACCAGAAGGACAAGTGGAAAGCTGAGTTAGGGAAATTGTGGTGTCAGAGGAGTGCACCATTAGACAGGGTAGAATTGAACGTTCCTTTTGGGGTCAGAAGGCAAATTTTAGACATGAGAGAGAGAGAGAGAGAGAGAGAGAGAGAGAGGAGAGAGAACTGTAGGAGAGAAGCAGAGTCCAAATGTTTAGGTGCAAGGTCTGAAGGAAGGTCCTGGAGACAAAAATCCTGGATGGAAAGTGGGAAGGGGCTCTTACAGAATTGTCTTATTTTGTATCTGGGTAGTCCAGAAAGATGTTTCCATTCCTGGTCTGGACTGTGTCCTGAGCTCCCATCCCTGTGCAGATTTCTATATTGTGTAAATGGGTCTTTCTAAATGCACCAGCTCTAGGGAATTATGGAGAGGGCCACCTAATTTGAGCTGTTTCCCCCCCCCCCCACCACCACCCGGAAGCCAGTAACCAGGGGCTATCCTCTGTTGCCTGGGGGACCTGGAGACCAGCACAAAATGAGAATATTGATATGAGTTTATCTCAACTAAAACAAGGAAATCATAAGAAGGTGCTGCGTATTTAGTAGGTGTGAAGTGTGTGAGAAGAGGCAGCATTGTGGGGATGGGATCTTGGAAACAGGCAACTGAGAGAGAGGAAGGGAAGGAGGGAGTGAGGGAGTAAGGAAGAGAACAATAATGGAGGGAGGGAGGGAGAGGGGGAGAGAAATGCGAATATTGGTTCCTTTGTAAAAGGGATATAGCCTTCAGCTGGGACTGCCTCCCTCACATCAGAATTTTTTAGAAAAGTATCCACTCTGATATGCCTCCCTTCCTAGAGAACAAACGCTTTTGTACCACTTGGTAGAAAGATATTTTTGCCTGGGTTTTGTTTGGTTCTTGCATGTTGGTTGGCTGTTTCGTTGGTTGGTTTGCATGTTTGCTTGTTATTGAGTACTGAAATCCTCCTGGATCACTGGAGAGCTCCTGTAAGGTGCATGCAGGGTCCCAGATCAACTATGTTAAGACTCATGGTTGCCATTTACTGAGGGCCTAGTATCTATCAGACATTCTGTCGTGTGGGTTTTAAATTGACAGGTTTCTTTCCAACAGTCCTGCAAGCTGGTTATCAGTCAAATGGTACAAAAGAACAAACTGAGCCAGACTTTACATGATTTGCCGAAGGTGACACAGGTGATTAGTGACAAGGCTGGGACTAGACAGCAGGTCAGACTAGGATGTGGGCACGTTCTATGTCACTCTGGCCCCTGGGAAGCCCTTCCCAGCCTGAGTCAGGCCTCTGTCTCTTGCCCCTAGCCTCCAGAGATTGCTGCTACCTTCATTACTGTTCACCACTGCATAACAGATCACCCCCAAACATGGTACCTTAAAATGATACATGGTTACTATCTCAGGGGCTTGTGGATCAGGAACCACCATGGGTATGACTTAGCGGGATCCTCTACTTCCCATCTCTCACAAGGATGCGATCAAGTCTCTGTCAGCCCAGGGATGGTGGTCTCATCGAAAGACTTGACTGGGGGAAGATCCAATTCCAAGCTCACTCATGTGGCTCCTGTCAGGATGCAGTTCCTCGTGGGCTGTTGGTCTGAGGGCCTCAGTTCCTCTCAGGCTGTTGGCCAGAGACTGCCATCAGCTCCTTGCCATGTGGCTCTCTCCATCAGAACAAGAACACAAGAAGAGCCAGGGAGAGAGAGAATGAATTCCAGCAAGATGAAAGTCACAGACTTGGCCTAGCCTAAATTCAGAAATGGCATGCCATCACTTTTGCCAAATTCTGTTGGTTAGAAGCAAGTTACTAGGTCTAGCCCACACTCAAAGGGAAGGGATTGTACCAGGGAATGAGTGCCAGGATGTAGGGATCTGTAGAAGCCCTTTTAGAACGCAACCTACCACACAAACCCTCTGTCCGTTTCAGTAGAGTGAGCCCTTGCAGGTATCAGGTGCCTTGATGGAGCTAATGGTTGGTGGGTCACCTTGAACAGTGCTGTATGGCCTGGTTATCCCAGCCAGCTTCCAGTAGGCCCACTGGATGGGTCTCATCAGGACTCAGGTCTGCCTGGTCCTGCCTTCTTCCCCATCGCCACCATTGGGATGGTCACTGAGCCCTTGGGGTGCAGACAGCAGCAGGCAAAAGACCATCTACCTGTGTGGATGGAACACTTGAGCATGGCCAGGACCCAGGGTGGTGTTCCTGGCCTCTCTGAATAAAACAGATGAAGAGCTCAGCTGCCACAGTGTGACGGGGCCCACCTCAACAGAACAAGTTTATGGGTGGGAGAGGGCTGGGTTCTGGGTTATCTGTAAAAGCTGTGGTGGTGCTCTTGCTTTTGCCCTCTGGGTTGGGATTCAGGGGTGTAGAATCCCCCATGTTCACTGGGAGGCATCAGGGGGCCATTTCTAAGGTGATGTGGGGGCCAACCATGCAGGAGGGGGAACTGCTCCGAAGCTGCATGAAGACCTACCTAGGATTATTCCGACACCGGGGAGGGGACCTAATTTAGGAAGGAGATGAGTGAGCATGGGCTGGGGATAATTTACATGTGTCCATGATATTTAACTCAAAGGTGGAGAGGGAGCTGAAGCACGTATGGCAAAGTGGTGTTAGGTATGGGTGGTGACTGCTGTATTGTTCTCTCTGTTCTTCTGCAAGTTTGGAACATTATAGGAGAAAGTACTCTAAAAGTGGAAAATACAAGAGAAGAATGGAGTCTCAGAGCCTCTGCACCCCACATTTCCTCAGTGTGACTTGGAGCCAAATGCAGGAAGTCGAGAGGCCGGTGGGGCTCAGGAGTTTCCCAGGCACCAAGTGGTTCCATTAGGCCATGGGGGTATGGACTGCAGGGGGTGGGACTCCCTTAGTACAGCCTTAGCCAGGAGCAGAACAGTCCCAGAAAATCTCAGACATTTCCCAGTTCCCGGAAGTACTCCCCAGACTCAGATCTTCCCCTGCTGATACTTCACTGCAATACTACTTAGAGCAGCTTACAAAGAGACATGGTGTCACAATAGGAGATAACTGACCTGAGGCAACGGACGAGTGAGGCCCTGTGCTGTGAGGAACTCTTTCCAAAGGTGCGGTGAGAGTCGTTGTGGTCAGATTAGAACTTAGTGGTGCTCACACCTCTAAAATTTTGCCTTGGGTTCTGCAACAGCTCTCTCCTCCTTCTGACCCCAACCTCCCTGTCCCTCCACTCACTAGTCTCGTCCGCCACCCCTATGACTGTCAGTCAATCATGGTCCAACAGCCATCCTTTTTGAAGTGTTTGGAACCAGTGGAACGATTACTCTCTGTCAACACAGTCCTATCCCAACAGCGGCTGAGAAATAAGCAGTACTGTTCCAAGGCACAGGAGTACCGATTCATATGCCTAAGTAATGGGGTAACTCCCTCTCCCCAGCACCACCCTCCCCCAGTGCCCCCACCAAAAGAGGCAAACCATAAACCACAGGAGGCAGCTGCTGGTGTGTAAAAGGACAATAACTATCATGAAGCCAAAGGAATCGAGTGTGCCCCATTTATTTTAAGCCTAGTGACTGAGGAACGGGGAAAATAGGGGCATGTGGCAGCAGAGGGGGAGCTGGATTACTCTTCATAGGTGTGTGCAGGTCCTGTGGTCTCAGTTTCCGAGTTTCCAGTATTCTCCCCTATAAGGGCAAAGTGGAGTGACAACTGGGCCCTTGGGAGCCCTCGGGGAATTCAGGCCTGGCCTGGGGGCCCTCTGGCTTGCGCAGGAAGGGGAGGTGTGCTGGCTTGGCTGTGAGCAGTGAGAGAGGCAGAGGCTGGCTCTGAGCTCTCACCCGAAGGACCTGGTGAAACATGCCAGGGCTCTCTGGCGCCAGTTCTTCCAAGACCCTTGGGGACCGGCAGGCTCCCCGGGCCAGGCTGTGCCTTTGAATGCGTTCTGCACGATGCTGACAAAAATACATGAAAGGCACAGTGTCTTCAGCTGAGTCAGTCCTGTTCTGGAAAATAGAGAAAAATCATTCTGCCCAGGACTGACATTCCTTCTTTCATCAAGTGTTTGCTGAGGGCCTACCCACTATGTGCACACAAGGCTCAGTTTTCGGCACTGGGGATACAACAGTGAACTCTCTAGAGACCTAGATCCCAGCCCTCCTGGGGCTGATGATCTAGCCTTGATGCTGGAGGGAAATCAGACTCACCAGGTCAGGACCCAGCAGCAGCAGCAGCAGCAGCAGCAGCAGCAGCAGCAGCAGCAGCAGCAGCCACAGACTGCCAGGGAAGTTCATGTTTTCTGAGAGTGCAATGTGCATGGCGTGTGTGAAAGGAGTTATTGTCCGAGGCCAGCAGAATTCTTCATGCTACTGGCTGTAGAGGTGTTAAGGGCCTGTCCCCTCCTTGAAACTCCACCCCGCCTCCCTGGCCCGGATTTCCATCATCCCATCCTGCAGCTAGGTACACTGTGTTCAGGCATTTCTCTGCCACTCCTTCAAGTACTGAGATGCCTCACTGACTAATATCATTGTTTCCCTTTCTCCTCCCTCACTCTCACTTAAACACACTCTAATCAGGCTTCCAGCTTCCCCACTCTACATTAACATAGAACATAGATGGTTAGGGGACTAATCGGAATTGATGGCTCCCAACTTTTACATTACTCTTTTTATGACTATATAAGCCCAAAGACTTAAGGGAAGTCTGATTTGTGCATTATTTTGAGCTCTAATGAAATTCAAACCCAGGTCACTGTCAGTTGCCCTTTCCCCTCACCAGCCCCCTCCTCATATGCAAAATCTCAGTTTGTAGATAGGAAGGCTCTGCCAAATTTCTGAGGACGCCCCCCCTCGCCCCCCAATTCGCAATGAGCAGAGCCCTAGCTTTGCTAGCGATGCATAGTCAAACTCCAGGTTTCTCCTCCATGTGTTAGTGAAAGCCAGGGTAGGACAATTGAAGGAAGCACAGATCTAGAAACCTGTGTCTCAAAGAGAACCCCAAGACCTTTGTCTGTAATTCTTTGAGTGTCAGGCTGCTCCATCAAGGCTCAGGCTCGGCTCTGGGAATCCCTCCCAAGGTCCTGACCTTGAGGATGCTCAAGGGGAGTGTCCGGGGCTCAAAAAATGGCTTACTAGAACACTGGAATGGGTCTAAAGGCCATGACATCCGCGCCCCCAGGGCCCTGTGCTAGGAAACATCCGTTGTCCCACACTGCTTCTGGTTTTGGTCTGTGGCAGCAGGAAGAAGGAGACTTTGGGTAAATATATTACAGTTGGTTATTCTGTGCTAGAGTGACTCTCCAAAGAATCTCCAAAGAATCCAAAGAACCACAAAACATCAGTGTGTGATACCCATTTGGCATCATGAATTTTTTAAAATGTTTTTCAATTTGCAACTTGAAAAATGTAAACTCATTTTGCTATTTTGTCTCCGTTATTGCCTGTGCTGTTGAGCTCCCATTCCTTTGGTATTGGCCATTTGCAATGCTGTACGTGGCCTGTTCAATTTGTTGCTAACCTTCCTATTGTTGTTTGTGGGTGTGTGTTTCTTGAATTGTTTCATCAGAGTTCTCTGCGCGTCGTAAATATGATTTTTGGTCTGTCCTAATTGAAGAACATGTTTTCTCCCAGGACCCCACTTCTCTTTGCACTTCTTGTGTCTTCTCATATGGCTGCTTTTCATCTGGGGGTGTACATACTGGCTGCTTTATTTAGTCTTCACCACAACCATGCGAAATTGGTAATACTTGCCCCAATTTTTTAAACTGGGAAAGCAGGACTTTGAGAAGGTACAATGATTTGCCCCCAGATGCTAATCTGAGATCCTAACTTTGTGTGTGCAAGAATTGGAAACTAAGTAATGAGTCCGGCCCGTGGCAGGCTGTCAGCAAACACTAAGGCCCCTCTTCACCCCTGCCTCCTCCCAAGCACAGAGGGAATAAAGTACATAGCAAAACTATCCCCCTTTTACCTGCAAAAGAGTGAGCCTACTTTAGACCCCCACAACAAGGTGTTGCAGAAGAATGGGGCATGACATGGGGCCTGCTGGACAGAAGAAGACTCTAATGAGGGTCAGGAGATCTAAAGGGCAGATCCAGACCCCTCACTGACTGTGACGTTGGCTAAGTAATGGAGTCTCTCTTGGCCACTTCTCTAACACCAAAGTAACAGTTCTGACCCTCACTTCTTGAGTTGGAGTGAAGGGGGATTCTTGGACCCCAGCTTGATTGAAAAAGAAGATGTGGTATTCATCCAGCAGTCATTTCGTCAGCCCGTAATCCTCCTCATAGCAAGAGCTCTCAGCTATTGCTAGTGTCTTCATGATATTCATGCAAATGGATGCTGGCCCAGGTCTGGAGGACAAATCAGATCCAAAGCCTACACTGAACGGCCTGACCTCAAGGAAACTGCTGAGTGTTGGCTCTGGGCCCGGTTCAACACCTGCTGCTCTGTGGAAAGGGCGTCCCAAATAATCCCCATAGCCCTACCCTGAGGCAGACCACTATTGTTCCTATGAGTCCCAGTACTTGTCCCCCTCCCCCCACAAAAGGGTAACAACATCAGTCTTCAACCCCTCAAGAATGCTGTGGAGTTTAATGAAGTAAATCTAAGAGCACTGGGAGATATTAAGAAGCATGGAGCATGATACAAGTCCAAGTTGACCATTCAGGTTAACTGCAGGGGAAAAAAAGACACAACAGAGCTGTTTCTAGTCCATATGAGATGAATGGTAACTATTGTCACTGTTCATTATTAAATGCCCACTGCTGATCGTATGCCTGGCAGTGTTACAAACGCCACCCCCTGAAAATCATGGTTTCTGTCCTGTAGGGAAATATGGCCAGTCACTGTTACTGGGGGCCAGGTTTTGCCTGGCCCTCCTCTACAGGTTTTATCTCATTTAGTTCTCATGGCAAGTAGAGAGCATAAGGATTATGGTTTCTAGGTCTAGCTCCTGCCTAGATACTTCACCTTCCCCTCATCACCCCCAGAGGACATTGATGAGCAAGTAATCCAAGGTCGAACCTTCGTAATCCATCCCCCATGGTGTGTGCCACAAATGGTTTATGGGTGCCCCTGGAATACATAGGGTTCTGTCAGCTCTTGGGTAGCCAGTCAGGGCCTAAGGCAGCCTCTTCCATTCACATCAAAGTTTCATACTAGCATTTCCCAAATGACTAAGAGCCACCAATATCAAGCCCCACCTTTACACTATACAACAAAACACAACACTCTCATTACGTGTGTGATCATGTATGTAAAAAAAAACACACACAAGTGGGATAGAATTCTGTTGGTTTCCTTTGTCATTAAAAGTATATGTAAGGTAGCTGGTCGTCAGCGCATCCGCTCTATGGATTTTAGCAGAGTCCAAGTCAGGACCTGATGTCTTCTGCCTCCCTCTGAATCCTGCTTTCTCCACCTGTGATCCGTATCTTGATGAATGGCAACCCCAGACCACAGGTCACTCAAGCTGGAATCCCGAGTGTCATCCTTGGCTCCTCTTTGCCCTTCCCCACCCGGGCCCACCTCCAAACTAAAACAGTGCCATCCTACCTACCCTATGTGAAACGTCTCTCAAAGCATGCCCTTTCCCTTCACCCCCTCTCCCACTACTATTTTAGCACACATTTTAAAACCCACAAGTGAGAGGGCATTCTGTGAGTGCAATTTCTCTGTCCGCCTGCCTTGCGTCTGTGACTGACACCAGGAGTGTCTGAAGATGGACAGTGATGAACAAAATTGGCTGAGAGGGTCATGGATTCAAACAAACTCCATGTTGCCCACCCTCCCCCACTGGCGAGATCTCAGTACATATCCTTACACTGGAGTCACAGTCACCAGTTATGAAGCCCCTCTTTATAACTGGTGCAGGGAGGATGGTCCCTCCAGAGTGGGACTGGTCCTTGGGAGTGTGTTCTCCCTTGAGAAGGCTAAAAGGTTGAGCTGCCCACCCTGGGAAGCTGAGGGCCCCACGCTGGAAGTCCCACTGAGATGTAGCATTCCCCAAAACAGTAAGAAAACAGAAGATTAGTTTGATTTGATGGGGACCCCTGTGACGTTCGCTCTCTCATTATTCTGTGCTTGAAAGGCCCACCATTCAACTCCATCTTTTGCACGAGACCAGTGGTTTTCACACCATGCTAGGGAGCTCCCTGGAGGTCTGTAGAATTGCCTCGGGGGACCATAGGGAGCAATAGGTGAAGCATATGGCAGATGTAGTTCTTTCTCTCATTGGGTTCCCACCATCATTTTATTAGCAGGAATAATACCCCAGTGGGGTGTTGTATGGGATGAGATTGGCCAGTGAGTGGTGGCAACTGTCTCTAGGTGACCTTATCACCCAGGAACCCTGAACTCCCTCCTCCGCCACCGGGCACCAGGATGGCTCAGTCAGCTAAGCATCTTTCTTCAGCTCAGGCCATGATCCCAGGGTCCTGGGATCGAGCCCTGTGTCGTGCTCCCTGCTCGGTGGGGAACCTGCTTCTCCCTCTGTTCCTCCCCATGCCCTTCCTCTTTCTCTCTCTCTCCCCCCCCCCACTCTCTCTCTCAAATAAATGAATAAATCAAATCTTTTTTTTTTTTTAAGGAACACTGACCCCCTTACTGTTTTAGTTCTGTTGGGTGTAGGACTGCAAGTACAGAATCCCCATCTTTTTTTTTTTTTATTTTATTTTTTAAATTTATTTTCAGCGTACCAGAATTCATTGTTTATGTACCACACTCAGTGTTCCATGCAATACGTGCCCTCCATAATACCCACCACCAGGCTCACCCAGCCTCCCACCCCCCGCCCCTTCAAAATCCTCAGATGGTTTTTCAGAGTCCACAGTCTCTTATGGCTTATCTCCCTCTCCAATTTACCCCAACTCCCTTCTCCTCTCCATCTCCCTGTGTCCTCCGTGTTATTTCTTATGCTCCACAAATAATTGAAACCATATGATAATTGGCTCTCTCTGCTTGACTTATTTCACTCAGCATAATCTCTTCCAGTCCCATCCCTGTTGATACAAAAGTTGGGTATTCATCCTTTCTGATGGAGGCATAATACTCCATAGTGTATATGGACCACATCTTCCTTATCCATTCATCCGTTGAAGGGCATCTTGGTTCTTTCCACAGTTTGGCGACCGTGGCCATTGCTGCTATGAACATTGGGGTAGAGATGGCCCTTCTTTTCACTACATCTGTATCCTTGGGGTAAATACCCAGTAGTGCAATGGCAGGGTCATAGGGAAGCTCTATTTTTAATTTCTTCAGGAATCTCCACACTGTTTTCCAAAGTGGCTGTACCAACTTGCATTCCCACCAAGAGTGTAAGAGGGTTCCCCTTTCTCCACATCCTCTCCAACACACATTATTTACTGTCTTGCGAATTTTGGGCATTCTAACTGGTGTAAGGTGATATCTCAATGTGGTTTTGATTTGAATGTCCCTGATGGCTAGTGATGATGAACATTTTTTTTTCCATGTGTCTGGTAGCCATTTGTATGTCTTCATTGGAGAAATGTCTGCTCGTGTCTTCTGCCCACAGAATCCCCATCTTTAAGACAATGAGCTGGGGCTCATGGCTCCTAGCCGGGAACAATGGTGCTTGGGCTGCACTGCTGTAATGGAAGGGCCCTTGTTGTGGATCGACCAGGGACCAGATCCTGGCTCTGGATACCATGCTGCTGGTGTGACCTCACAACAGAGTTCATACCACCCTCCTTGTTTTGGATGAGTGGAGAATAAAACAGACTCACATGAAACCCCTATAACACAGTAGGCTATACAATGTTTGGCGGAGCAGAGGACACACGTTGCCCCCTTCCTAAGGCTGCTCAAGATTCACTGGGATATAGGACCAGACAGAATGAGGGTAGATGAGATAAAAAACAAAAACACAAACAAAACATGCGTAATCTCTTGCTTGCTTGTACACGCCAATGGTCATCTTGTTCGCCATAAGAGCCAGGAGATCCTGCTGATCCCATGCCTCCCCCGGAGGAACTGTCCACTTTCCTCACCAACGGAGCCATCCCCTCGGGTTCAGGGTTCGGGAGCTGATGTAGTTAAGGGTCAGGGTAGGGATCTAAGCAAAGGAGGAGAGCTCAGAACTTGGGTTCAGTCACATTTCAGAAACAAAGATGGAAAACTGATGACCCACACCTTTCCCTACTGCTGACCTCTCTGTCCCCCTCCACCATGTAATTGCCTTTGTGTGCTCCGACTGTTCATGGGGTTACGGGACCCCTGTGAGAGTGTACAAATTCACTCAATCCTAGTCATGGTGGACAATAAGGGAGGGCATATTTGAGGGTGTTTATTGGCTGATTCTGAGTCCTGCACAGCTAGAGAAGAACCAGAAGGCTTAAGGACCGGCACTGCTGGGAGAAGATGACTTACTGAAAATGCAGGCAATCATGTCTAAAAGTGCTGAGCTCACAGAAAGGGGGAGGAGGACTTGCTCAAGGTCAGCCAGAGAGATCACGGTTCTCCCAGGAGGGAGAACAGGGATGTTAATGGGGAGGCATAAGGAGGAATATCCTGTGAGTGTGGGGTTGGCAGAGGAAAGTATCTTTTGCTGCGAGGCTGTGGAATCCAAAGGCCTGTACAAAGTGGGAGGCAGGGAAGGCCACGTGGTGTATCTAAGCTAAGAGGGGCTGAAGTGGGTGATGGCAGTCTGAGGCCAAATCAAAAGCAGAGGCACTCTTTTCGAGAGATGATGTGTAGGGTTGTGTCTGGGTAGTCAGTCAGCATCTGGTGGGTAGTGGGCAGGTGGCTCTGGGCCTGGCGGGGGAGAGGGCTTGGAAAATAAAATTCTCGGTTTGGAGAATCCCTAGATAAGGTGGAATTGTGCCAAGGATGAGGAACAAAAGTGAGGGCTCCTTGTTGCCAAGCCCTGCTTTATTAATTCCCATCTCTGCTGCTTAGGTTTCGAGTGTGGCTTCCGAGTTGTGTTTATCCATCAGATTTTATCTATCAGATGGTTATCTATCAGATTTTACCGTATCATTTCTTGTTTTCCACAAATGTTCATATCCTTAACACACACACACACACGCACACACACGCACGCACGCACAGGGAGGTGCACGTGCATGTGCATGCCCAGACTCTCCCTGACGCCCCCAGTCGTGTCTGGTGACTTGATGTGACAGCAGCTGTGAGGGAGCAGATGCCCAGCAGTCTCTGCAGCCCCTAAGAGTTGGAGCTCCTCTCTTCTTTTGGACAGGGCTGAGACCCAGGATGTGAGATCTCAATGCCTTTTGAAGAAGCAGTGACATGGAGCTGAGCATTCCCATTGAGTCGGGGGCCACTGAGTTAGGACAACAGAGGCATTGTGGGAAGAGAGGTGGTTCCTAGGCCATCAGGAATGGCTGCTGAGACAGCAGACCTAAAGCAAACCTGTTGCACTAAGTTAACAGCTTCCTCTGTTCTGTACCTATGGGTCCCACCTTGGCTGCACTTCAGGGATATAGGAAAGGGGCCATGAAAGGGCTCTGAGACTCCCAAATGTGGTTTTGTACCCGAACCCTACCTCACCTGAGCTTCACTAGGGAGTCTTCATTAAAGGCATTGGATCTCCACAACAACTAAAGGTAATGAATTCACACAGCAAGCCCCTGTACAAGTACTTTTTCCTCTCCTGGTTTTGTATAGGGGACCACATGAGTTAGGGGGGACAAATATTTTGGTGTTTCTGTGTGCTAGTTAGGCTCTTTGATATTAAAGGACACATCCTGTATTTTTGCCACAGCAAGCCCCTGTACAAGTACTTTTTCCTCTCCTGGTTTTGTATAGGGGACCACATGAGTTAGGGGGGACAAATATTTTGGTGTTTCTGTGTGCTAGTTAGGCTCTTTGGTATTAAAGGACACATCCTGTATTTTTTTGCCATTGGCCCGGTGATTCTAGGTGTTGCAATATCTAGCGGGGCTTCTACATGTTGCCGGGTTGGAGGGACATACATGCTCCAACCACTCTGATAGACTACCTGTGCTGATATTATGAGGCAGTACACATCAAGACCACCTCAGGAAAGGGGAAAGAGAACCTCACCATGAAAATGAGCAATCTGTAGTTAGAGAGGAGGTCGCCTGTTGAAGAGGCTCAGTCTTGTGCCTGAGTCGGGTGCTTGGGAGCGGACTATACCTATATGAGTCTAAGAGGTTTTCTTAGGCCCCAGAGATTCTCTTTGCATGTGTCCCTCCCTCTCCCCTCCATATAAGCACTGTCCAGTTATTCCCAGATATGAAGACTGTGTGTGGTGTAGGGTCATTCCTGCAGTTATCCCCCTCCGCGCCCACTTAGGGTCAGAGCAGTCTGCTGTGAAACACTCACTCTTCTTGGGCTAAAGTCCATTACAACCGTGACTGAGGAACCAGTGGCACTGCCCCAAGAAGGCAGGTGCACAGCCTACAGAGCTAAGTAAGATGCTAACTCCCTCCCTCTGCCACCTTCCCCACCACCACCACAACTGAAAACCCCCAGTTCACCTGAGGCTGGTGTCAGTGTCGCAAGTTACACTGTTGAAAAGTTGAAGCAGAAAGAGTCAGGCGTGCCGGCCTTTATTTCAGGCCCAGGGACTGAGAAACTGAGGAAAGCAAGGGGGATGCGGCAGCAGAGTGGGATCAACCACCGTTCATGGGTCTGTCTCTGTGGGTCCCATGATCTCGGTTTTCGAGTGTCTGGTATCCTCCCCTACAAAGGCAAAGCAGAGTGACAGCTGTAACCTTGGGAACTCTGGGGAAGTCAGGCCTGGCCTGGGGGTGTTCTGGGTCAGGTAGGAAGCAGAGGTGTGCTGGCTTGGCTGTGGGCAGTGAGAGAGGCAGAGGCTGGCTCTGAGCTCTTACCTGAAGGACCTGGTGAAACATGCCAGGGCCCTCTGGAGCCAGCTCCTCCAAGCCCCTTGGGGACCAGCAGGCTCTCTGGGTGAGCCTGGGCCATTGCACTGGATGGGTTCTCTGTGGTGTCAGACAGAAAAACCAGTTCCTTGGTGTCTTTCACGTTCTGGAAAACAAACAACAAATAAAGAAACACGAAGAGTAAATAGCCTCATCCCACGTGGTCCTTTCCTTCCCTGGCACTCCTTAACTCACTCAATAAGCATTATGTGCATCCCTGACCCTATTCCAGGTGCTGGGGATAGAGTAGGGACCACTATAGTGCAAACCCCAGCCCCTGGGAGCTGACCCCATGATAACAGGGAAAGCAGACTCATTAGGTCAGGAGGTGGAAGGAAGGGAGTGAAGATCATGCTTCCAGGAGAGTGTGATGTGCCAGTAGTGACGGACAGGACTTCCTTGAAGAGACCAGCAGAGCTCCTCACTCTGCTTGGCGCAAAGAGGTTAAGGGCCTGGTCCCTCCACACCCTCGAGCCCCTCTGGCCCCGCCCTGTCTTTCCTCCCTCCTACAGCTGAGTGCACTGTGCTCAAGGAGTGGATACATTTCTGGTATGTGGCATCCCCCTTGTTCCCGTGTCTTCTACTCCCACCCCTCCTGTCCTTTTCTTTCTTTCTCTCTCTTATTTTCTCTGGACCTCCCAACAGGCTCAAGTCAGGGTTTTGCTTGCTGGCCGAAAAAGGCAGAGGTGTTCAGGCAGACGGTGAGTTTTGGGTGGCATTTGGTGGGGTTGCCATAGACGGGGGGTTCACGTGGGCCCTCCCCACATTTAGGTTCACAGGATTATGTACATCAAAGCCCTGGGGAGGTGTATGGGTCCAAATGAATTATCAAAGCAAGGAGGGTGAGCTAGGTGATGGCAACCATAGTCCCAATCAACAGCAGAGCTTTTCTTCTCAGAGGGTTGTGTGAGATACCACATCTATGAGCCAGCATCTGGTGGGTAGAGGGATGGGTGTTTTGGGGCCTAGTGGGTAGATTGGAAAATGTAAGGGACAGAGGGGAAGGGTCTGGGTGGGGCTAGGTTGAGAGCAAAACAAGTGAGGTAAGAGCTCATTGTTGCCTCGTTCTGCTATATGAAATTTCATCTTTGACATTTGGGTTTCAAGTGAAGCTGTCTACTTATGCCCCCTTTTCACCACTTAAGAGCCATGAGGGTCTGGGCCACTGACTTCAAAGGAACTCCCTTGCAAACTGAACCACTGACTTCAAAGGAGCTCCCTTGCAAACAGGACCTGGAAGGAAAAGAGGAAGTAGGCGGCCTCAGAATCTTTTATTTGGTTTTTGAAGTAACAGTGTTGTTTAAGAAAAACTCTCTTATATAACTGTGAGGATTCAGGGCTAATCTTCTCTGGGAACCTATCAATGGGCCATGGCCTAGGGTTCTAGGAATGAATGAGGCTTGGCTGGGGCTGCAAGCCACTCTGTGAGAGAGAAGCCAAGAGAAGGATGGTTACAGTGGAGAGCAACGGAAAGAAGTTTACATGGCTATGGGAGGACTGAAGATGGACAGCCTCCCAGCCTCGGGAGAGAGAAGAGAGTCTTGGAGATTTCCCAGAGGACCCACGCCTGAAATGAGTGAGGAAAGAAGTTGACAAGGAAATAGAGAAAGGGGAGTGCTTTGCAAGCAGAAACCCAGGGCAATAAAGTGAGATTTTGTAACCAAAAAGTAAGTAGACCCTGTTCTGGGGATTAAGTAGAAGTCAAGGTCAGTCGTGAGGTTCTGGTACAGGAGTAGAAAATGGTGCCACACAGAGATATCAAACCCTGGTTTTAGAGAAGCAGAAGTGTGTGTGTGTGTGTGTGTGTGTGTGTGTGTGTGTGTGTGTGTAATTTTGACAATGGTCCATTGATTATTTTTCCTTTGTGATTCATACCTTTTGAATGAATGTTCTACCTAAATATCTTTGCCTAACTTCACAACACAACAGTTTTCTCATACGTTTTCTTGTAGATTTTCAATTTTACAATCTGCACTTAGATCTATGGTTTATTTTGAGTTCATTTCTGCATACAGCATGAGGTATTGAAGTTTCTTTGTGCTTTCTTTTCCCATTGTGGAGCTACACCTTTCCCAGCACCACTAGTTAATTATTAGTTAACTAAGTTACCTTAGAACTTTTGTCACAAATCCACTTACCATACATGTCTAAGTCTATCTGGGATTTCTATTTTATCCTTTGATCTGTATGTCTATTTTTACAGTAATACCACACTGTCTTGATTACCATGCCTTTATATTAAGTCAGGGAATTTGGTAGTGCAAGTCCTCCATCTTCATTTTTTTCCCAAATGGCCTTGGCTATTTTACATCCTTTGCATTTCTGTATAAGTTTTAGAAACAGTTTTTCATTGTAATTATGATTCTGGTGAATCCCTGGAAGAATTACTAGAGATTTGGCATCTTAAAATTTGTGAGTCTTCTGACCCATGAACATAGCATATCTCCATTTATTTAGGTCTTCTTTAATTTCTTTCAGCAATATTTTATAGGTGTCTGTGTACAAGTCTTGCACAGATTACATTAAAATTCTCAGTAGGTATTCCAATTAGTTTACTGTTATTGTAAGTGACATATAAGAACATCTCCATCTCTAGATATTTGTTCCTAGCATATTGAAATAAAAAACACTTTTCTTTATATTGACTTTCTGTCCCGTGACATTATTAAATTGTTTATTAGATCTGGGAGATGATTTTTGGTTTCTGTTGCCTTTTTTTCCCCTAGATTACTATTTTCTTTGTAGACGACCATGCTTTGTGAAAATACAGTTTTTTACTTCTTCCTTTTCTATCTGTATGCCTTCTATTTCCTTTTCTTGCCTTATCTCATCAACTAGGACCTCAAATATCACGTCAAATAGACACAATAAGAGTGGACATTCTCCCATATTCCTAATCTTATAGGAGAAGCATTCCGTCTTTCACCATAAATACCATAAGTATGATAAGTACTTATGATAAGATACCATAAGTATCATACCATAAGTATGATGCCAGCAGCAGGTTTTTGGTAGAATTACTTTTTCAGGTTGAGCATGTTCCCTTATGCTCTTAAGATACAAGATGGTTTTTTTTTTTTTTAAATCATGAATGGATGTTTTATATTATCAAATAACTCTTCTGTCATATATTGTGATAATCATGTTAGGGTCCGTAATCAAAGGAGCGAGACTGATACAAAGCGAAGGTCAAGCAAAGCTTTATTTCGCGCCAAGCATCAGGAATCAAATTGACCGATCAAGGCTGTCTCTTGCAAAGAGGCGACCCCTCCCAGCCTTACGGACTAACTTTTATAGAGGTAGTTTAGCTGGGCTATACACAGGTGGCCAATGAGATTGCAATACACAGAGAAAACTGCACAGTCATGTTAGGTCACACACAGGCGGCCAATTGAATTACAATTCACCCTAGTAGACATATGTGTGCCCCACTGATTGGATGAATCTACCTGGCCTGACCCGCCCTTGTATCTGGGCTTTGCAAGTAAGTTCCTCTGGGAGGGGCAGGGTCAATCTAAGTTTACTGCATAGGGTCAATCTAAGTTTACTGCATAAACAACAAAATGGCTCCCTCTGATTAAGTAGGCCCTTACAATAATCACTGCTTTTCTATCATTCCCTTGGTATGGCAAAATAGTGATGTATTTTTTTTTAAATGTTAAAATAACCTTGTATTCCTAGGATACAGTCTGCCTGGTCATGGATCATACTTTTCATACATCATTGGATTTAAATTTCTAAAATTTCATAAGTGAGTTTTAAATCTATGTTCATCGGGGATATTGGTCTGTTGTGCTTTCTTTCCCTTGTAATGCAATTCTCTCTCTCTCTCTCTCTCTCTCTCTCTCTCTTTTGTGTAAAAGTAATGCTGCCCTCATAAAAAGAATTGGCAAGTGTTCTTCCTGGATATTCTGGAAAAGTTCTGTGGGACTGTTAGTATTTTTTTTTCTTTTAAATGTGAGGTACTGCTCACCAGTGAACCCGTTTAAGAATGAAGTTTTCTTTATGAAATAATCTCAATTTCCAATTCAGTTTCCACGTATTTGTTTTTCTTCTGCTACTAAGTTTAGTTTCACCCTGTTGTGATTGGGGAAAAAATACTTTGCATGATTTCCATGTCTTCAAATTTATTCAGACTTGTTTTGTTGTCTAACTTATGGTTTATCCTGGAGAATATTCCAGGTACACTAGGGAGAATTGTGTAATTTTTTTTTTTTGGACTGCAGTACTCTGTATGTCTGTTAGATACAGTTGTTCCACAGGGTTGTTCAAGTGCTGTATTTCCTTTTCAATCTTCTGTGTGGTAGTTCTACCCATTATTGAAAGTGAGTATTGAAGTCTCCCTGTATCACTGTAGAGTGACCATGTCTCCCTTCAATTCTGTCCATGGATTTCTGATATTTGGTGCAAATATGTTTATAATTATTATATATTTCCAGTTCATCAACCCCTTTTATATTATATAATGACCTTCACTGTCTCTTTTGACAGTATTTTTTTCTTAAATTCTATTTTGTGTGATACTAGTTTCACCACTCCAGCTCTTTTGTTGTTTTGTTGTTGTTGTTGTTAGTTTTGCAGGGGAAAATCTTTTCCCATCTTTCCACTTTAATCTTCTGTGTGCCCTTAGATCTCAAGTGTGTTTGTAGTAGAGCACATATAGACGTATCAATTATTTTAAAAAATCCATTCTGCCAATCTGTGTCTTTTAATTGGAGAGTTTAAAGCATTTGATACACTTAAAGTAATTGCTGGTAGGGAAACACTTACTTTTTCATTCTATTTTTTTGTTTTCTGTATTCCTTGTCATTTGTTTGTCCCTCATTTCCTCCATTCCTTTCTTCCTTATGTTTAGTTGCTTTTTGTAGTTTCACATTTAGATTCCCTTCTTGTCTTTCTGTGTGTGTACTCAATAGATATTTTTCTTTGTGGCCACCATGGCGATTGCATATTACGCCCTACTAAAAAGTATGACAATCTATCTTAAACTGATCCCAACTTAACTTCAATTGCATACAAAAACTCTAGTCCTTTACAGTTTTGCCTCCCTTTTTATATTATTGATCTCACAACGTTTATATTTATATGCTGTGTGCCCCTTAACGTGGGCTTATTATTATTTTTATGCATTTCTCCTTCATATTCTATAACAGCAAAAATAGAGATAAAAATGCACATTACAATAACACCCGTTTTTCTGGTTTACCGGAGATATTTAGGTTTACTGGAGAATCTATTAGTATTGTATGGCTTCAAATTACTGTCTAGTGTCCTTTAGTTTCAAGTTGAAGGACTCCATTTAACGTATTTTGGATGGCAGGCCTAGTAGTAGTGAACTCCATCAGCTTTTCTTTCTTTCAGAATGTCTTTATTTCTCTGTCATTTTGAAGGACAGTGTTCCTGGAAATACTGTTCTTGCTTGAGGGTACTAGCAGCATTTTATTTTTTTTTTTAACTTTTTAAAAATTAAATTGATTTATTTATTTTCAGAAAAACAGTATTCATTATTTTTTTCACCACATCCAGTGCTCCATGCAATCCGTGCCCTCTATAATACCCACCACCTGGTACCCCAACCTCCCACACCCCCGCCACTTCAAACCCCTCAGATTGTTTTTCAGAGTCCATATTTTTCTTTCAGCACTTAAATGTATCATCTCACTGCCTTCTGGACTTCAACAGTTCTGCTGAGAAATTTGCTAATAGTCTTCTTAGGGGATCCCTTATACATAATGAATCACTTAGTCTCTTGCTCTTTTGAAGATTCTTCTCTCTTTATCCTTGGCTTTTGACAGGTTGATTACAATGTGTCTTGGGGTGGATGTCTTTATGTTTATCTTGCTTGGATCCTTTGGTTTCTTGGACTTGAATAGTTATGCCTTTCTTCAAATTTGCTAAGTTTTCAGCCATTATCTCTTTGAATAATCTCTCTGCATGCTCCCTTACCCTTCTGGGACTCCTGTAATGCATATATTCTTTCACCTGAGGGAATCCTAGAAACCTCTTAGTCTTTCTTCATTTTGATTCATCCTTTTCTCCTTTTGCTCCTCAGACTCAATACTTTCAAATCATCTCTGTTCAAGTTCATTGATTGTTCCTTCTGCCTGCTCAAGTCTGCTGATGAAACCCTCTAGTGAATTTTCCATTTCTGTCACTGTATTTTCCAGTTCTAGAATTTTGTTCGGCACTGTAGTTTGTCTTTGTTTCTATGAGCCTTTCTTTCATATATCATCTTCATGATTTCCTTTGGTCCTTTGTGTTTTCCTTTAGGTCTTTGAACATATTTAAAGGAGTTCTTTTATTTTATCTTATTTTATTTTATTTTATTTTTTTGTTTAGAATTCTTTTTTTATGGTGTCATGTTAGCTTCCATCTAGTAATTTTGATGCATCTATTTCTTTAGGGACTGTTTCTGGTGATCTCTATCTCCATCTAGCTATCGAACTCTCATCTGTCTATCTATATTCTTTTTAATGGGCCTCGTCCCATTTCTATGTGACTTGCTCTTCTTCTTTATTATATTTTGGAACCATACGTTATTGATTTGAGGCCCTTGTTCTTAAAAAATAAAAAATTTTTAAAATAAATAAATAAATAAACAGTATAGGCATTCAATGCAATAAATTTTCCCCTAAGCACTGCTTTATCTGCATCCCTCAAGTTTTGTTATGCTGTGCTTTCATTTCCATTCAACTAACAATATTTTCTAACTTATTTTGTGATGTCTTCTTTGGCCTACGGGTTATTAAAAATTTTCCTGTTTAATTTACAAGTAATATGGGACTTGTATGCCATGTTTATGTTATTCACTTATCATTTAATGCTGTCACAGTCAGGAAACCTGCTCTGTATGATTTCAGCCCCTATATGTTTCTTGAGACTTGTTTTAAGGCCCAATAGAGAGCCTGTCTTCATGGAATATCCAACTTTGCCTCTGGTCATATCCTTCAGTATGATGTGTCTGATAGTCATGTACACACTCAGCTATTCTCTTGCTTATTTATTTCTAATCTATTTGCATCTTTGTATATGCTATCTACAAGTTTTGTAGAAAGTTATGTAGAAAGCATATAGTGTGGTCTCAGTTTCTTCCATCTGGAAATCTACCTTTGTCTTCAAGTGTCTAGGTCCTTTAAACTTAGTGTAATTATCAATACATTTTGCTTAAGACTGCAAACTTGATGGTAGTTTACTATTTGTCACATTCTTTCTCTGTTCTTTTTTCCTCTCATTCAAGTTAGCTACAACTCTTTTATTTTACTGTAGTGGTCATTCTTGGGCTTACAATATCCACCTTTAAGTTATATTCTATCTTCAAATAACAGACACCATTTCATATACAATGAAATTTTCTCCTCCTGGCATTTTGGTGCATCCTCTGCATATATTTTACTTCTACATACGTTGTAGACACCATTACCCTTTCATATTAATTTGTTATAAATAGCCAACTGTCTTTTATAACTTTGTAGATGAGAAAATGATATCATATATATACATATATGTGCACATATGTGTATATATATGTGTATATGTATATATACATGTGTGTATATATGTACACACACACACACCACACCACACACACGTGTTTTTTTCAATCATTCCTTTAGACCAATCCAAGTTTCTGTGTGGTATCATTTTACTTCTGACTGCAGAACTCCATTTAACTAACGTTTCTTTTAGTGAAGAACAGTTTGTCAAGATACAATTTACATACCAGTCAACTAACTCATTTAAATTTTACAATTCAGTTTATTTCAGCATACTTAAGAGTTGTGCAGCCATCGCTATGAAAAAACTTTAGAATATTTTCACTTGTTAAGTACTCTGTGTCCATTACCTGCTGCTTCCCATTTTCCCACAACCACATCACCTGAAATTTAAGCCATAATTAAATCTACTTGCTGGAAACATACTGTGTGTGGACTTTTGTGACTATATCTCTTTTTTTTTTTACATAGAATAATGTTTTCAAAGTTCATCGAGGTTGTATCATGTATCACCACGTCATTCCACTTAAAAAACTTTTATTTATGCATTTTTAAAATTGAAGTATAGCTGACATATAATATTCATTTTGGGTGTACAACACAGTGACTGGACAATTACATACATTACAAAAGGCTCACTCCAATAAATTTAATTATCATCTGTCACCATACAAAGTTATAGTGGTATTATTGACTGTATTCTCTATACTGTACTTTTCATCACTGTGACTCATTTATTTCATCACTGGAAGTTTGTACCTCTTCATCCCCCAACCTTCCTCCCTCTGGCCACCACCAAGTTTTTTCTTTATGTTTGTGAGTCTGCTTCTATTTTAGTTCTGTTGTTGTTTGTTCGTTTGTTTGCTTTGCTTTGTAGGTTCCACATAGAAGTGAAATCGTATGGTATTTATCTTTTGCTATCTGATATATTTCACTTAGTATAATATCCTCTAGGGCCCTTCATGCTGTCACAAATGGCAAGATTTCACTGCCTTTTTTTTTTTTTAATGACCAAATAAAGTTCCATTCTGTATATATACCACAGCTTCTTTATCCGTTTGTCTACTGACAGGTACTTCTATATTGTGGTTATTGTAAAGGAAGCCACGATGAATGAACATGGCGGTGCATAAATCTTTTCAAATTAGTGCTTTTGTTCTCTTTGAATAAATACTGAGAGGTGGAAATTTTGGATTGTAAGATAGTCCCATTTTTTGTTTTTTGAAGAATCTGCATACTGTTTTCCAGAGTGAAAATTTGGAAATTTGGAAATTTGGAAATTTACCTTCCCACCAACAGCACCCAAGAGTTCCCTTTTCTCCATGTCCTCACCAACACTTGTTATTATTTCCCGTTTTTATAGCAGCCAGGGTGACTGTTGTGAGGCTCTATCTCTGTCTGGTTTTGATTTTCAGGTCCGTGATGGTTAGTGATATTGAGCAACTTTTCATGTGTCTGTTGGCCATCTGTATATCTCCACTGGAAGAAACGTCTATTCAGGTCTTCTGCCGATTTTTAAATCAGAGTATTTTGCTTTGTTTTGTTTTGCTTCGTTTTTGGTATTGAGTCGCCTAAGTTCTTTACCTACTTTGGATATTAAGCCCTTATTGGATATATCATTTGCAAATATCTTCTCTCATTTAATAGGCTGCCTCTTTGTTTTGTTGATGGTTACTTACACTGTGTCAAAACTTTTTAGTCTGATAGAGTCCCAGTTGTTTATTTTTGCTTTTGTTTTCCTTGCCTGGGAGACATATCCAGAAAAATATTGTTAAGCCCAATATCTATGCATGTACTACCCATGTTTTCTTTTAGGAGTTTTATGGTTTCAAGGCATGCATTTAGGTCTTTAACCTATTTTAACTTTGTTTTTGTGTATGGTGTAAGAAAGTGGTCCAGTTTCCTGCTTTTGTATGTAGCTGTCCAGTTCTTCCAAAGACTGCTTTTTGGAGAGACTGCTTTTATTTATTGAAGAGACCACCTTTCCCCATTGTATGTTCTTGCCTTTCTTGCCATAGGTTAATTAACCACATACATGTGGGTTCATTTCTGGGCTCTCTATTGTGTTCCATTGAACTGTGGGTCTATTTCTGCACTGGTACCACACTGTTCTGATGACTACAGCTTTGTAGTACAGTGAGGAATTTGGGGCTCTGATACCTCCAGCTTTGTTCTTCTTTCTCAAGATTCCTCTGACTATCCAACACCCTTGATGGTTCTGTACAAATTTCAGGATTCTTTTGCTCTAGTTCTGTGAAAAATACTATTGGTGTATTTTGATAGGGATTGCATTGAATCTGTAGATTGCTTTGGGTAGCATAAGCATTTTAACAATATTAATTCTTCCACTCAGAGAGCATGTACTTCTTTCCATTTATATGTGTCATCTTGAGTTTCTTTCACCAATGTCTTATAGTTTTCAGAGCACAGGCCCTTCACTTCCTTAAGTAAATTTACTCCTAGGTATTCTATTGTTTGGGGTGCAATTGTCTTTGGGATTGTTTTCTTGATTTCTCATTCTGCTATCTTGTAATTTGTATATAGAAATGAAACCGACTTCTGTATATTAACTTTGTATCCTGCAACTTCAAGTTCATTTTTTGGTTCTACTATTTGGTGTTTTGTTTTGTTTTGTTTTTGGTGGAGTCTTTAGGGTTTTCTATATAGAGTGTCATGACACCTGCAAATAGCAACAGTTTTCTCTCTTCCTTACCCATTTGGATATATTTTGTTTCTTTTACTTGTCCAATTGTTGTGTCTAGGACTTCCAATAGGATGTTGAATAAAAGTGGTGAGGGTAGACATCCGTGTCTTATGCCTGATCTTAGAGGAAAAGGTTTCAGCTTTTCACCAGTGAATATGATGTTAGCTGTACATTTGTCATATGTGGCATTTGCTGGGTTGAGGTATATTCCCTCTAAACCCAGTTTTTGAGAATTCTTATCATGAACACATGTTGCATTTTGTCAGAAGCTTTTTCTTCATCTACTGAGACAATCATATTTTTATCCTTTATTTTGTTAATGTGGTATATCACGTTGCATATATTGAACCATTCTGCATCCCTGGAATAAATCCAACTTGTTGTGATAGATGATTTTTTTAATGTATTTTTGAATTCAGAATTCAAATTGCTAGTATGTTGTTGAGGTTTTTGCATCTCTGTTTATCTAGGATACTGGTCTGTATCTTTCTGTCTTTATAGTGGGTTCATCTGGTTTTGGTATCTCTGCTGATCTCTTACAATAAATTTGGAAGCATTCTTTTCTCCTCCAGTTTTTGGAATAGCCAGATAAGGGAAGCATTAACTCTTCTTTAAAAGTTTGGTAGCATTCACCTGCAAAGCTCTATCTGGTCTTGGATTTTGTTTGTTGGATGTTTCTTTTCTTACCAATTCAATTTTGTTACTAGTAATTGGTTTGTTCAGATTTTCTATTTCTTTAGGCTTCAGTCTTGGAGCACTGCATATTTCCAGGAATTTATCCATTTCTTCTAAGTTATCTAATTTGTTGGCATACAATTTTTTTTTGTAGTTGTCCTTCACGATCCTTCATATTTCTGTGGTGTCAGTTATAACTGCCCTTTCATTTCTGATTTTATTATGAGTTCTCTCCCTCTCTTTCTCTTTCTCTCTCTCTTCCTCTCCTTCTCTCCCTCTCCCTCTCTTTGATGAGTCTGGCTAAAGCAGTTAAAGGTTTATCAATTTTGTTTATCTTTTCAAAGAACCAGCTATTAGTTTCATTGATCTTTTTCTCCTGATTTTTTAAGTCTCTATTTCATTTATTTTCACTGTGATCTTTTTTTAAAAAAAGATTTTATTTATGTATTTGAGAGAGAGAGAGAAAGAAAGCATGCACACCGGTAGGGGGAGTGGGAGAGGGCGAAGCAGGCTCCTCACTGAGCAGGGAGCCTGGTGAGGGGCTAGATCCCAGGACCCTGGGATCATGATCTGAGCCAACGGCAGACATTCAACCAACTGAGCCATCCAGGTGCCCTTTCACTGGGATCTTTATTATTTCCTTCCTTTGAACCACTGGGTTTTGCTTGCTCTTCTTTTTCTAGGTTTTTAGGTGTAAGGTTAGATGGTTTATTTGAGATTTTTCTCAAAAACTTTCCTCTTAGAACTGTGTTTTCTGAGTGCCAAAGATTTTGAAGTGCAGTGTTTCCATTTTCATTTTTCCCTAGTTATTTTTCTTTAATCACTTCATTGGCCCTCCTGTTGCTTAGTAGCATGTTTAGCTTCCATGTGTTTGTGTGTCTTCTAGTTCTTTTCTTGCCATCGACCTCAGTTTTGTCCTGTTGTGGTTGGAAATTGAGGCTGGTCTGCTTTAAATTTCTTAAATTCATGGAGACTTGTTTTGTGGCCTAACATGTGATGTGTCCTGGAGGATGTTTCCACGTGCCCTTCAAGAGAATGAATATTCGGGCACCAGGGTGGCTCAGAGGGTTAAGCCTCAGCTTTCGGCTCAGGTCATGATCTCAGGGTCCTGGGATCAAGCCCCGTATCGGGCTCTCTGCTCAGCAGGGAGCCTGCTTCCCCCCTCCCTCCTGTCTGCCTGCCTCTCTGCCTACTTGTGATCTCTGTCTGTCAAATAAATAAATAAAATCTTTTAAAAAATGAATATTCTCCTGTTTTGGAATGGAAAGTCATGTATATATACATTAGGTCCTTCTGGTCTAAGTGTCATTCAAAGCTACTCTTTCCTTATTGATTTTCTGACTAAAGGGTCTTTCCACTGATGCAAGTAGGGTGTTAAAGTCCCCTACTATTGTTGTATTACTGTCAATTTTGCCCTTTTGTGTCCATTAATATTTGCCTATATACTTAGGTGTTCTGATGTTGGTCACATATTTACACACATTTACAATTGTTATAGTCTCTTGTTTGGAGTGATACCTTTATCATTATGTAATACCTATCATTATCTCTTGTTATAATCTTTTTTAAAAGACGTTATTTATTTATTTGACAGACAGAGATCACAAGTAGGCAGAGAGGCAGGCAGGCGGGAGCGGGGGCGAGCAGGCTGTCCTCTGAGCAGAGAGCCCTATGTGGGCCTCAATCCCAGGTCCCTGAGATCATGACCTGAGTTGAAGGCAGAGACTTTAACCCATTGAGCCACCCAGGTGCCCCTATAGTCTTTGTTTTAAAGTCTATTTTGCTCTCTAAATAAGTGAAACCATATGATAATTGACTCTCTCTACTTGACTTATTTCACTCAGCATAATGAGAGGAGAAGGGAGTTGGGGGAAATTGGAAGGGGAGGTGAACCATGAGAGACTATGGACTCTGAAAAACAATCTGAGGGGTTTGAAGTGGCCGGGGGGCGGGGTGGGAGGTTGGGGAAACCAGGTGCTGGGTATTAGAGAGGGCACGGATTGCATGGAGCACTGGATGTGGTGCAAAAATAATGAATACTGTTATGCTGAAAATAAATAAAAAATAAATTTAATTTAAAAAAAACCCAAAAACCAAAAAACACAAAAACAAACAAACAAAAATGTCTATTTTGTCTGATGTAAGTATTGCTACCTCTGCTTTTTTTTTTTTTTTTCCACTTCTATTTGCATGGAATACGTTTTCCCTTTCTGTTACTTTTAGTCTGCATGTGTCTTTAGGTTTGAAGTGAGTCAGTTTTAGGCATCATCTAGATAGGTCTTGGTTTGCTTTTTTTATCCTTTCAGTCACCCTGTGTGTTTTGATTGGAGCATTTAGAATACTTAAAACATCTAAAGTAATTGTTGATAGGTATGTACTCATTGTTATTTTGTTAGTTGATTTCTGGTTGTTTTTGTAGTTCTCTGTTTCTCTCTTCTTCTCTTGCTCTTTGTTTGATGCCTTTCTTTAATGTTACTCCAGGATTCCTTTCTCTATTTTTTGGGCATCTATCATCCATTTTTGGTCTGTGGTTACCATCAGCTCATATATAACATTTTATGTATATAGCAGTCTATATTAAGTTGGTGATCACTTAAATTCAAACACATTCTAAAAGCACTACGTTTTTACTCCCCCTTCACACTTTATGTATATGATGTCATGTTTTACATCTTTTTATTTTGTGTACCCCTTGGATAATTTTTGTAGATATAATTGATTATACTTCTGTGTTTTAACCTTACTGCTAGCTTTATAAGCAATAGATCTGCTATCTTTACTGTATGTTTTAACAGTGAAATATTTTCCTTTCATAATCTTTTAAATTTCTAGTAATAGCCTTCTATTTTCCACTTAGATAAATCACTTCAACCTTTCTTTTAAGGCTGGTGTAGTGGTGGTGAACTCCTGTAATTTTTGTTAGTCCGGGAAACTTCTTATTTCTCCTTCAATTCTGAATGATTACCTTGCTAGATAGAGCATTCTTGGTTGTAGAGATTTTTCTTTTTTCCTTTTTTCTTTTCATCCCTTCGTGTATATCCTGTCACTTCCTTTAGGCTTGCAATGTTTATGCCAAAAAAAAAAAAAAAAAAATCAGCAGCTAGCCTTATCCTGTTTCCCTCGTACACAGCTCTTTGCTGTTGTCTTGTTGCTTTTAAGATTCTCTCTTTATCCTTAATTTTTTTGCCATTTTAAATATTATGTGTTTTGGTGCACACCTCGTTAGGTTCATCTTTCTTGGGTCTCCATGCTTCCTGGACCTGGATGTGTGTTTCCTTCCCCAGATTAGTGATGTTTTTAGCTATTATTTCTTCAATTAACCTATCCTCATTTTAAAAACTTTTTTTTTCTCTTCAACTTGGTTGCTTTCATTTACCCTAGCTTCCAGATCATTGAACCTGTTCTTCTACATCCTCTAATATGTTGTTAATTTCCTCTAGTGGTTTTGTTGTTGTTTTTCAGTCACTGTGTACTTCAGCCCTGGTTTGTTTTATTTTGTTTTGTTTTGTTTTTTACATTTTTTCCCTCTTTGTTGCAGTTCTCACTGGCTTCATTCACTCTGCTCTCCAGTCCAGTGGGTATCTTTATAACTATTACTTTCACCTCTATCAGGCAGTTTGCTTATCTGTTTCATTTAGCTCTTTCCCGTGGTCTTGTCTTGTTCTTTCATTTAGAACATATTCCTCCGTGTCTTCATTTTGTCCCGCTCTCCGTGTTTGTTTCTATGTGTTAACTAGGTCAGCGAGATATTTTGGTCTTGAACATAGTGGTTTTATGAAGGCATCCTGTGGTGCCCTGTACTGCAATCCACGCTGGTCACCCAAACCAGGGACTCCAGGGGTATTCCCTTTGTGGGTTGTGTACACCCTCCTTTTTGTGGCTGAACCATGACTGTTGGAGGAGCAGTGGTTGGCATGGCTTGTCACTTGTGCAGCTGGCTGAGAAGCCCAGTTGCAGCTACTGTGGGCATGCCGTGGCACAGGTTTTGCCCCCTGGACAGCTGGCTGAGATGCCCAGCTGCACCAGTTGTGGGCTCAATGGTTGGCAAAGCTGGCCTGCAGCTCAAGTATCTGCAATGTTCAGCTGCAACTGCTACATGTGCACTGGTGGGCAGGGACTGCCTTTGGCACAGCTGGCTGAGAAACTCAGCTGCACCTATGGCAGGCAGGTTTGTGTGTGTGTGGGGGGGTGTTCGTCTCCCGTGCCCTACTTGTGGCAGGACTGTCTTTGGCAGTATACCGGTCCTGGCTAAGTACGATCACTGGGTTTTGTGGGGTGGTACTCTCCTTGCAGGGGATGTTGGTTCCAGCTGAGGCTGCCCGCCAGTGTGGTGGTGGTGGTGGTGGTGGTGGGGTGCCTGCTAGGGCAGAATGATTGGGTGGGGTGGCCTACAGGTGAATGCTGGGGCAGGGCAAGTGGTACTAGCAAGGTAGATGGAGAGGGTCAGATCTGGCTTTTGCAAGTGTCCAGCTCTCTAGGCTAAAGGAGGGCAAGAAAAAAAAAAAAGGTCACTTCCTTTCCCAGAGAGAGCTCCTACAGATCCTCATGCCCCCAGCACACATCCCACAATTAGTCAATAAATCTCCTTCACATATAACCCAGGTGTTTTGCAAAGCATTGTTTCTATGCTTGGTCTCGTGCCAAGTGATATAGTGTGCTAGCTGTTTAGAGGAGATACTCAGTTTCCCAGAGCTACTTTACACCCCACTGGAATATGTTAATCCCACAGTGGGAGTTAAGCCCCACAGATTTTTAAATCTCCCAGAGTTAAGCTCCACTGACTTTTAAAGACAGAATTCTTGGGGACTAGTCTTCCTGGTGCACGTCCCAAAGGCCAGGGGTGCCTGCTTTGGGGCTTGATGCCCTTGCTCCTTTGCTCCTCCACCCCTCTGTACTTGTGATATCCGCCCCCCCCCCCCCCCCGCCTGTGGGTAGCCACACTGGTGGTTTGGTTCCTGGCTGCATCTCTGCTCTTCTTACCCTTTTCAATGTAGCCTTCTCTTTATGACTTTAGCTGTGGAAGAACTGCTCTGCCAGTCTTTAGGTCACATTCAGAGTGAGTTGCAATACATGCAGTTGGCTCAGTGCATCCGCAGGAGGTGGTGAACCTCCTACACCACCACCTTCTGGAGTGCTTTTTAGTACTTTGTTTCTGTAGCCAAATAACATCCCGTTGTGTGGCTGTTTCACATTTTATGTATCCATTCATCAGTTGATGGCCTTTTGGTTTGTTTCCACTTTGGGGGCATTATAAGAATACTGCTACGGACATTGGTATGCAAGTTTTTGTATGGATATATATCTTAATTTTTCTCGGGTATATATCGAGCACTGGAACTGCTTAGTTATATGATGGCCCTGTGTTTAATATGTGAGGGAATGGCAGACTGTGTTTCAAAGCAGCTATGCCCAAGGGTTCAAATTTTTCCACATCCTCAATAGCAATCACCTTCCCTCTCTGATTTTAGCTATTCTAGTGGGTGTAAAGTAGGTTCTCATTGTGGTTTCTATTTGCATTTCCCTCAGGATGAATGCCATCAAGGCACTTTTCATGTGCTTATTGGCCATTTCTCTATCTTTGGGGGAAAGTGACTGTTCACATCTTTTACCCGTTTCTCAGTGAGGTTATATGTTTTATCACTGGTTTGTAAAACTAATTTATATCATCTGGGTACAAGTTCCTTATAGTTATATGATTTGCAAATACTTTCCCCATTCTTCAAGTTCTCTTTTCACTTTCTGGATGGTATTATTTGCAGCAGATAACGTTTTTAGAATCTGACAAAGTCCAATATATCTCTTTTTATTTAGTTCCTTGGCCTTAAGAAAACACTGCCTAACCCCACGTCATGACAATTTACTGCTATGCTTTCTTCTAAGAGTTCTACACTTGTCGCTATTTAGATCAGAGATCCATTTTGAATTAATTTTCGTATGTGCAGTGAGACAAGGATTGGGTTCAATTTCATTCTTTTGTATGTGGATATCCGGTTGTCCCAGTAACATTTGCTGAAAATACTCTTTTTTACCCCATATAATTATCTTGCCACCTATTTAAAAATCAATTGGGTATAGATAGGAAAGGTTTTTTTGATGAACTTGTAATTCTATTCCATTAATCTATTTAAGTATCTTTATGTTAGACCCACACTGTCTTGATTGCTGGAGCTTCCTAGTAAGATTAGAAATTGGGAAGAATGAGTCCCCCAACTTTAATCTTCCTTTTTAAGATTGCTTTGGCTATCCTCGAATCCTTGAATTTCCGTGAGAGCTTTGGGATCTGCTAATTTATTTTTGCAAAGAAGTCAGCTGGGATTTTGTTGGAGATCACATTGAATCTATAGATCAGTTTGGGGTATGTTGCCAGATTAACAATATTCAGTTGCCCAAACAATGGGAAATGGATGACTTTCCTTTTTCATTTTTTCCTTTTTTAAAATTGTGGTAAATATGCACGATGTAAAATTGAACATTTAACCATTTTTAGGCACTCACCTCTGTTTCATTAAGTACAAATTGTTGTGCAACCATCAACATTTCCATCTCCAGAATCTTTTCCTTTACCCCAAATGAAACTCTGTACCCATGAAACACTAATTCTTCTTCATTTCCCTTCTCTTCCCACAATCCTGGCAACCACCATTCTGCTTTCTATCTGTATGACATTCTGCCAATAGCTTCTTTGCCTTCTAGTGTTCATTCCATTTACATTTAATGTAATTAATGATATTGGAGGATTTATGTCTGCCATTGTCATTTTTTTTCTCATGTTTTTATGTTTTTCTCTCACACGACTGAGGTGCCATTTTGTGTGAAAAGTATTTTCTCTCTTACCCATTTTTGTTCCCTTATTGTTTACTACAATGTTGAATTATTTTCTTAGTGGTTGCCTCACAGATTACAATTAAGATTTTAATTTAAAAGAATCTAATTCAGATTAATACCAACTTAATTTCAATATTATGTAAAAACTTTGATCTTAAATAGCCCCGGACCTTCAAGCTCCTTTGTACTACTATTGTCATCAAAATTGCCTCTTTATACCTTTTAAGCCCATCCAGGTAGTTCTATAATTATTGCTTCTTCATGCACTTGTATTTGATGTTCGTTATTTCTTCACATGGATTTGAATTATTCTCTAGTGTCTTTTGGAGACTTCCCCTTAATATTTCTTGTAAGGCGGGCCTGTTAGCGATAAATTCACCCCGTTCTTCATTACCTGAGAATGGCTTTATTTATTTCACCTTCATTTTTGAAGGATGGTTTTGCTGGATAGAGAATCCTTGCCAGATAGAGAATTCTTGCCAGACAGTCTTTTTCTTTCAGCGCTTTGAATATGACTTCCTACTATCTTCTGTTCCCCATGGCTTCTTTTATTTTTTCTTTTCTTTTCCAAATTTAAATTCAATCAGCCCACATGTAGTACATCATTAGTTTCAGAGATAGTGTTCAATGATACATTAGTTGTGTATAACACACAGTGCTCATCACACCATGTGCTCTCCTTCATGCCCATCACTCAGTTACCCCCCCCCCCCCCCACCCACCTCCCATTCTGCAGCCCTCAGTTTGTTTCCCAGAATCAAGAGTCTCTTGTGGTTTGTCTCCCTTTCTGAATTCCTCCCATCCAGTTTTCCCTTCCTTCCCCTATGATCCTCTGCGCTATTTCTTATATTCCACTTATGAGTGAGACCATATGATAATTGTCTTTCTCTGGTGTCTTCTTTCACTTAGCATAATCGCCTCTAATTCCATCCATGTTGACAAAAATGGCAGGTATTCATCTTTTCTGATGGCTGAGTAATATCTCATTACATATATGAACCAAATCTTCTTTATCCATTTGTCTGTTGAAGGACATCTTGGCTCCTTCCACAGTTTGGCTTTTGTGGACATTGCTGCTATGAACATTGGGGTGCAGGTGCCCCTTCTTTTCATACTTGTGTATTTGGGGGGTTAATACCCAGTAGTGCAATTGCCGGGTCATTTAACTTTTTTTTTTAAATTTAAATTCAATTAGCCAAGGTGTAGCACATTATTGGTTTTTGATACAATGTTCAATGATTCATTAGTTGAGTCTACCACCCAATGCTCATTGTATCATGTGCCCCATAATTTCTGAGGAGAAGTCAGCTGTTAATCTTACTGGGGAATCCCTTGTATGTGATGAGCCACTTTTGTGGTTCTGCTTTCAACATTCTCTCACTGTCTTTGGTTTTCAGGAGTTTGACTAAGTTGTTTCAAGGTGAAGATCTCCTTGAGTCTATCCGCCATGGAGTTTCAGATCTTTTTGTTTCTCTGGATTAATAATTTTAACAAAATTTGGGAAGTATCAGGCCATTAATTTTCTAATCTTCTTTCTTTCCCTTTATCTCCTCTCCTCTCCTCTCCTCTCCTCTCCTCTCCTCTCCTCCAGGGGCTCTCATTATGCATAATCTGGTGTGCTTAATGATGTCCTATAAGGTCTCTGAGGCTCTGTTTACTTTTCTTCATTATTTTTTCTTTCTTTTCCTCAGACTGTATAGTCTCAGTTGGCTTTAACTTCCAAGTTCGGTGATTCTTTTAAATCCCAACTGCAATTTCTGTTGAGCTGATCTAGTGAATTTTTCATGCAGTTATTATACTTTTCAAATCAGAATTTCTGTTTGATATTTTTAAAGTGATTCCTATCTCTTTGATGGTGTATCTATTTAATGACTCATCAGTCTCATACTTCCCTTTAATTCATAGGACATGGCTTTGATTAGATGCTGAACATATTTACAAGAGCTGATTTAATGTCTCTGACTAGTAAGTCCAACATCTGGGTATATCCTTTTGTATGTCCCATACTCCCCTGTTTCTTTGCATGTCAGATAGGTTTTGGTCAAAGGTTGGACATCTAGTCTAAGTAAGAGAATGTGGCAACTCTGGAATTCAGATTCTGCCCCCTTTCCAGGTTTTGCTGTTGCTGTTTGGTTTCAGTATTCTTGTTGTCATTTGTTTGCTTAGTGACTTCTCTGAACTACTTAGGTAAAGTCTGTATCCTCTGCTGTGTGTGGCCACTGAACTCACTGCTTGGCTAGCTTAGTGGTTATCTAATGACTGGGCAGAGAGGCCTTTAAATGCCTGTATAACTGCAAAGACTCTCAGTCATTGACACGGAGCTCTGTGTGTATGTTGGACATGCCTTCAACACTCAGCCAGGCAGTGGTCCACTCTGTAACAGCCTTCATTTCTGCTGTCAGAGAGCCTCAAAATAAGCCAGAGTTGGTAGCGTGGGGCCTTTTTGAGTCTTTTCAGGGCATGCTGTAATCTTGGGAATGTGTCTGGCCTTCAGATTCATAGGGATAATGTCATAGCTTTTTATTTATTTATTTATTTATTTATTTATTTATTAAAAGATCTTATTTATTTGACAGACAGAGATCACAAGTAGGCAGAGAGGTAGGCGGGGGAGTGGACAGGGAAGCAGGCTCCCGGCCAAGCAGAGAGCCCGATGTGGGGCCCGATCCCAGGACCCTGGGATCATGACCTGAGCCGAAGGCAGAGGCTTTAACCCACTGAGCCACCCAGGTGCCTGATGTCATAGCTTTTTTTAAAGTCCCTATGGACATCTCATTTCCTCGGTTTTTCCCTTTTTAAGGTTTTGGTTCACCTGTTGTTCACTCCAAGTGTTACCTACTGCCTGAGGCAGCTGCAATGTTAAACTATTGCCCCTAAATGTTTTTGACAAATGCTCTCAGGGAAGAGGCACTTTAAATGGGCAAGGTATGAGTCAGTCCAAATACTGACAGCCATGCAAGTGAGGTCATCCAGGGAACAACCAGACAGATCAAATAATGACAACTCTCTGGAAATGAAACTTTGCAGGAGCCCCATCTCCTTTCTGCCCCTTCTGGCCACTGCCGGGCTGCTGGCTTTCCCTGCGATTGCAGGCTGTCCATATTCAAGGCTACCACAGAGTTGGATAGAGGAGCAAGGAATAGGGCCAGTTAAAATGCCACATAGCTCACTCTTCCTACTGGGATTCACCTGTTTCTCTAGAATAAACGTACAGAGGTTGTTGCATGCTTTTGGTGACTTTCCAGAGTTCCCAAGATATGGATTCTGAAATTTTCTGCCAGTTTCTGCATGGCTTTCAGGAAGGGCAGACTTTTCAGAGGTTCTTCCTTCCTGGTTGGCTGGCTTCCAGTACAACCTTTTACTGTGCTTGTCTATCATGGTGTTTGTTGCTGTGCTTGCCGCTTACATGTTTCTTGAGAAATAATTTTCGTTGGTCACTGACCATGTGAAAGGGACTACAACAGGAGCTGTGGGAGCTAGGATGTGCAAGATACCATCTTTGATCTAAAAGTTGTCACTCTTGAAAAAAATCAATTTAACTGGAACATTTGAAGCATACTGATTGCCAAGCCTGCATCTGGTCACAAAATCATATCTTTTTTTTTTTTTTTTTAAGATTTTATTTACTTGAGAGAGAGAGCGAGAGCAGGGGGAGGGACAGAAGGAGAAGACGTGGGAAAGAAGCAGACTCCTGCTGACCACGAAGCCTGCTGACCGCATGGGCTCGAACCTATGGCCCTGAGATCATGACCTGAGCCAAAAATCAAGAGCGGGGCAATTAACTGACTGAGCCACCCAGGCGCCCCAGTTACCAAATTATATCTTAATTCAGCTCAGGGGGAGTTCTTTTTGGCCTTCATGTCTTAAATATAACCAGGTTTTCACCTGGATATTTGGCAGCAAGCCTGAACTAATATCTCTGGTCACAACTAATTTCACTCCTAATCCCTTCAGGAAGCTGAGAGCCTCAAGTGAGTAAGAATGCAGATGAAGGACTGCAGAGATCTCCCATATGAAGAGTTAGAAACAGAGATTCATTTGAAACAACCAGCTTGGTTTTCATAATTCCATAGGACCAAGTTAGCATTTTCCACTGAAATGGTTTATTTTTATGTCCATGCAGCCCACCACCCTGATGGTTATTGATAGACTTCTTGGATAAAACATAGAAGAGACCCAAAAGACTACTCTTCACACCACAGTATGGGAATATAGCTCCATCTTACTCCTTTTGAATCAATCTCTGCATATTTGATGAATATCACTTGACAATTGATCAAAGATACCCAACAATAGCCTAAAATCTGAGTTTATATACAATGTCTACTTATGTGAAACCCTCTGAACTGCAAGAGATGCCTGCTAGCATACAACCTGTCTGTTCAGGGCTTGATTACTCAAGGTACTCTGGAACCTTGGGTAAATATGTCTATAAAGATGTCGAGAGCCCACAACTGTTGATTATTTAAGGTAGACAGTTTTTCATTTGAAACTTGGTTTAGCTGGGCACATTACTTAGTTCTCCTCAGCCTCAGATTCCAGTTTGCAAAACTTAGGGTAATAATGGGGTGGGTATTAAATGTGACAAGGTCTGTAGAACATTTAGTACATTATCTGGCAAATAGCTAATGCCCCCTAAATATCAGCTCTAATTACTATTGACAAGCCTCTGAAATGCCACAAGCCTGCAAAATCTATTACAGTGATCCAAATTAAAAGACTCAGATTCCATTTGAATCATTTGGCCAACGATGGGTTCCTCCCTCTGTGTGCTTGCACAGATGGACAGTGGACAGTGGCCGGGAGAAGAGCCCCCCACCGCTGTTTGTTCAGGCTTCTCCCTGTTACGCTCTGTGATGTTGGGTGACAACAAAATCAACTCGCCTAAAATGAATGGATTTACTAAGTGATGAATTTGCCCCATCTACTGAATTTCCCAATTGGCATTGTAACAGCTTTTATAGGAATACTTATATTTGGTTATTGAAGCTGAAGTATGTTTCTGAATATTAACTCAATGAAGTAGATAGACCTTAGAAATTGGGGAAAACACCAGTTTTGAGGGGGCTGGGGGGTTTGGGGCTGAGAAACTTCCCCCTGAAACTATTATTCCAACCTAAAATTTGAGTGTTCCCCTATGATAGAATTGCTTTCATTATTCCTGATCTACCTGGTAATCTTTCGAATGCCAATTTCAGTTTCTTCAAAGCAAGTGCATTTTTAGGTATACCTTTCAAAAAGCTTATCAGATAGATGTGCTTATTTCCTGCAATTAGAGTTTCTAATCAAAGGCAAATATATTGAATTCAAAAGCTGTATTTAATTTTAATTTTCACTTAAAATTCAATGATTTTAATTTGGATTAAAATTGAACTTAAATTTAATTTTAAATCCAAACGCATGCTAAAAATCAGGACTTATAATTAAATTCATATAGAGACTTTTGCTTCTGGGAGGATAGGGTAGAAGCACATTTCCCTATTCTTCCCTCTAAATACAACTTAAAACCCTGGGCACCATATATAAAATAAACATAGGACTCTGCAAAGTGAAGAGGAGAAGGCAGAACAACTAGGGATTTCAGAAGCAAAGGAAGGACAAAATGGTGTGTTCCCTTGGTTTTCTTTCTGTGTCATATATCCCAGACTTTGAGCTGAAGAAACCAGGTACCCAGAAATGGCAAAAGGCACAGGCAAACCAATGATGATGACAACCTTGACCACGACAGCAAGGACAACACCAACAAAACCGCTGCAACAACAACAACAAAAGTCTGCTCTCTCTAGCATAAGGGTCAAGAAAAGTGGCAGCCTAGCCAGACACTAACCGCTCCACTTCCACTAACCACCACAGAACAAACTATGGCCTTGCGCCCACACAAGCCAGTAAATGGTCTAATGGAAGGCCTAGAATTCCACATTTGACTGGCAGAAGCAGGGGCTATTATGCCCCTCCTATGTTAGTGGAAATCAATCATGTGGAAATTCTGGAGTTATACCCACCAGGCAGTAAGGAAGCAACCTGCTCTATCCCTGCTGAAATGATTTCAGGACTTTTAACAACACCCAGTGGTAAGGAGGCCACCCAATCTATGGACTACAGGGAAAATGCTCCAGCACATCAAGAAATGAATGGAAATGATTATAAGGCATATAAAAATTAGTGGAATAAAGCTAAAGCACTGCTGAAAGGGAAATTTATATTATTAAGGGCTTCCATTAAGTAAAAGGAAAAGCATCGAATCAATAATCTAAGTTCTCACCTCAGGAAATTAACCTACCATGAATCACCACATTTGCACATATTTACTGAAGGACATTAATAACTCTATCCATGACAGTTGACATATAGTCTACTTTAGAAACCTGAAGCACCCGTGTTTTCAATATGTATCACACAGTGAGAAGAAGAATAAGAGAAACATTAGACTCTTGATTTAAAACAACAATGAAATTTGATTTCCAGCATAAGAGCTAGATTGTTGCCCTTCATGACAGAAACTGTTGTTTTGTAATTAACTCAAATTCTTTTGTAAACGATAGAACGGATTCCACAATACCTGTGCCGTGAGTTCAATTTTTAAGCTATAAATCGTGTCTTTGCAAACTGGAAAGTCCTTGGAGACAAAATGTACTTAAAGTATTAATTGGCCAGGGTCTCATGTCTCACAACTCATGTGATGGTGAAAATAAGGTATTTGAATTCTTTTCTCAGGTTTTGAATCAATTCCTCTTTCACCTTGTCAGAAGGGTTTTGTATTATATAGACTTAGTGGAAGATATTCTGCCTATTGTGAAATGTAATACATGATGCCAGAGTTTTCTAACATACATTCTGAACTGAAATAGTGTTTTTTATTTATATTTTTTAGCATATGCCCATCTAAAATGTTTGTGTATGTGTGTGTGTGTGTGAGAGAGAGAGAGAGAGAGAGAGACAGAGAGAAAGAGAGAGAGAGAGAGAGAATGTGTGTGTGTGTGTGTGTGTGTGTGTGTGCATACACAAAGGATCCAAGCCATTTTACAGCTGACTAAATTTATAACTCAGGTCCTCTTAATCATTGTTAAAAACTTTGCTGTTGTTAATTTCAGACAATAGATTTTGTCACTATGTTCGGACTGTTAGAGAAATTCTTGCCAAATTCATCTTAAACTTGTTTACATGTCTCCTAATATTGTCCACTTTATTCTCTTTATGTTTCTTTGAACACAACACCTGAATGGCTTCTCATCTTTCTCTGCTACTACAAACACAACAGCAGCACACAGCAACAAGGTGGGGGTTGGGGGGGGCTGGGATGTTCATCTTTACAGCAAAATGTCCATCAGTAAATGTAGAAAGTTATGAAAGCAAATAAGAAGTCGCCATTTTTCAACCACCAAAGTAATAACCCAATCACACAAGAAGCAGGAACAAAAACCAAGGCCAAGAGGTGAAATTCTGTGGGGAGGAAACGCACAATATACCCACATGGTATCAAAATATCATGCTACAGACTCCTTATAAGTCACAGAGGGACAAAGTGATGTTTACAGTGGACTGATCTGTCCAACGATACCATAAATAAGTGATCAAACTGAGTAATGCCAATAGCAGCACCGACTGTCAGACAAACCGACCTTAGGAGCTCCCAGATGTGATGTCATGTGAACTATGCAGCACCTATTTAACATCCTTGCCAAAAATGTTAAACAGAAATCATCCAAATGGGAGGAAAATATCAGGCAAAACCATATTGTGGACACGTTGGAAGCAAACAGGCCGAGGCTCCTGGACAATGTCATGGTCATGGAAGATTTAAGTTGAGGGCCTGTGTTTGGGACTAGAAGATACTAAAGAGACATGACAACTGAATGCAATGTATGATACTTGATTGAACTGTTGACCCTCAAAGGGATATCATTGGGACACAACTGGGGGAAATTGGAATATGGACCGTGTATGGACTTAGATGATGTTATCATGCCACTATTAAATTTCTTCAGTGAGACAATAGTTATATGGTTAGGAGAATATCCAAGGTCTTAGGAGCTACATATGGATGTAATCGGATGAAATGTTTGGAACTTGAGTGGTTAGGCAAAAAGAAGAGAAAAAGGAGATAGAAAGCAACGGGACATTATGAAACCTAGGTGAAAGAATGTTCACTCTTCAACTTTGTGTGTTTTTTAATCTATTTTCAAAGAGACAGTTGAGGAAAATGCATTGCTCATATTTTAGAGTTGTGTGATGAAGTGTTCCACAATAAAATGAGATGATTTCTGGTATCTTCTTGAAAATAATCTGGAAGAGACAGAGGGGAGAAGATATGAATGAAATGAAACTGGCTGTGAGTAGTTAACCGTTGCAGCCCAGGGATGGATACTTGGAGGTTCCCTCATTATTCTCTCTTGTACAGTGTTCTCAAAGTCTGGTTCCGCCAGCAGCAGCATCTGAGTCACCCAGGGAACTTGCCAGAAAAGCAGCAAACTCTGGGTCCCACCCAGATTTTTAAATCTGAGACCATAGATGTGGAGCTCAGCAATCTGTTTTCACAAGCTTATTTGGATTCTGATGCAAGCTAATGTTCCAGGAGCACAGCCCTACTGTGATGAACCTGGAAATTGTTAAGTTTATATGCAAACCCTGTTTGTATATGTTTGAAATTATCCACATTTTTAAGGGGAAAAAATGAAGAAAACAGGTACATCAGCTGTTTAGTAGTCAAGTTTTAATAAAGTCTCCAGACAGGCAATCCCAATGTTATACCAAAACTTCCAGAGGATAGAAAAAAGAAACTATTGCCCAACTCAGGCTGTAAGACTAGAAAACCTTGACGCTGGAACCAGCAAGGAGTGTATGAGAAAGAGGAACTTCAAGTCAATCTTGCTCATGAGCAGAAGATGTGGAAGTTCTAAACAAAATTTTAGCAAACTGAACCCCCCAGCATCTACAAAAGATGATCCACCGTAACGAAGTTACATTTATCCTAGGAGGGCAAAACTGGCTTCGCATTCAGATAGATAGATAGATAGATAGACAGACAGACAGATAGAGTCATGAGAGAGGTTTGTGTGTTGCCAACATAGTCTGTTGCTAGCTCTAGGTGCTAACTGAATGTGTATGTTTAATTTTTGAAAACTCATTAAGATACACACTTGTGAATTTTGTCCTTGTGTGATTATAAGCTTCATTTAAGATTTTGAAAAAAAGCATCTACAAATAACACTGTATTAACAGAATAAACAAATGGACTCTTGATCATTTCAATAGAGACAAAAAACTAAGATTCACTACCTATTCCTGATTTTTAAAACAAACTTATTAAACTGGAAATATAAGGAAAACTCCTTAATCTTATAAAGAGAAGGAAGAAAGGAGGGAAGGAAGGAAGGAAAGAAGGAAGGAAGGAAGGAAGGAAAGAGGGAGAGAAAGAAAGAGAGAGAGAGAGAGAGAGAGAAAGGAAAGAAAAGGAAGAAAAAGGGGTAAAAAGAAAAGAGAAAGGAAGAAAGAAGAAAAGAAAGGAAGAAAAGAAGAAACAAGAAAAAGAGGGAAGGAATGGAGAGAGGGAGGAAGGAATGGAGGAACAAAGAGAGGAAGTGAAGGAGGTTGAAAACAGCGAAACACAGCAAACACCTTTTATTATGGAAATGTAGGCAGCATTCTATTTAATATTAGGGACACCCTAAAGAAGTCGAATTTGGTCATGTCTGTTCGACCTTGTAGTGGATGTCCTAGCCAACGAGTACAGGTTTAAGCAACCTGTAAATTGATTATTGGGCTTCTGTAACTCACAGATTCATGAAAAACCGCAGAACATCTATAGACAAATGATTAGATATCACAGAGTTTAGCAGGGTGGCTGGCTTTTAAGGTCAGTATAGTTTTTTAGAAAGTCAAATGGATTTCTCTAAGTTAGATACAATTAGAAAATGTCATTTTAAATGGATAACTAGCACAAGAGCAACAGCACTCTAGCCCATCTTGGGATAAATGCAAGAAAAGAAAAGACGTACAGGATCTGAATGTACAGAAAGACGAAATTAAATACTAAAGATGAAAACGTTAAGGAAGTCCCACATAAACGGAGAGACATGCCATGTTGGTGTCCTAAAGATAGTCAATACTGGGTGTCCTAAAGATAGTCAATACTTCCCTAACTTATCCGCAGATTTAGTGAAAATGCAACTCAAATATAAGGCAAATGAGTTTTCGAGGAACAAGGCACGCTGATTCCGATATTTATACTGGAAGGGCGAAAGGCAAAGGATAAGGAAGATACGTTCGAAGGTTATGAATAAGGTGTGGGGACTTGCCCTACGGTAGATCAAGATGCCTTATCAGGAGGTAAAAATGGAGATGATGTACTGGCACAGAAATAGGCAAATTTATCTGTGGAACAGAAGAGGGAGCTCAGACACAGGGACACGCAAAGATGGACCAAAATAACTCCAAGCACTGCCAGATGTTCCCTGGGGGTGCGGAATTGCCCCGCCCTCCCCTTCCCATTGACAAACCCTGACATAGAAATATGGTTGAATCTTAAAAACACATGCTGAATTTCATAAAAGTCAGTTACAGGATACCAAGGGCACGAGTTAAATATGCATGCACATATTGTATTTCACACCCAAAGAGAGCAAAGTCTGGGAAACAAGGTTTAGGGAGCACAAAGTTTCACTTCACTTCACTTCACGACTTACTGACTGTCTTAGTCAAGCCAGCACACGGAAAAGTGGGAGGAAGGCAAGAGGGGCGGGGCTTTGGTAGGTGCACTGCGATGGAACTCGAAGCTCATTGGTCACTGGTCACAGCCGTGGGAGGGGGAAGGCAGCGCTGGAAGCTCATTGGCCTTTGTGGGAAGGGCGGGAAAGGGAGAGAGCGCTGGGTCTTCCCTGCCGCCTTCTGTCCCTGCTGTTGGATTTCGACTTGCGGGAGGCTGAGGTAACCACAGGCTGGCATCAGGAATAGGGCCCTCGTTCTCCACACATCTTCTTTCCTCCCTCCCTCCTGCTCGGGATGACCAACTCCTTCTCCTCTCCTCCAACCTCAGTGGAGTACCTCCTGATGTTCCACTCTGCCCCGTTCCCTCTCCACCCCCACGCCCCATGCAACAACCATGGAATGGCTGTGGGAGGAAAACCCTTGCCTCAGCACCTGAACCCTGGTCTCTGGAACCTGAGGCAGGACTCATGCCCTTGCCTTTGATCCTCTGAATCTGATGGGGCAGTGGCAGTGAATGACTGGGTGGCCTGAGATGAGGTGGTGCATCCCAGGTGTGAGGGGTGGGGAAAGTGTACCCAAGCCTGACCGTTGAAGTGTGAAGAGGAGCATGGAAGATTGTTGGGAGGCTGAGCAGGGAGTACATGGGTTTGCATGAGAGCACAGAGGGTTCTGTTGGTGGAAGAAAACAATTACTGCAGTGAGGAGTTGGCTGTTGGCTAGATCAGGGTCTGGCATTCGATAGGGGGCTCAGCGAGGATCTAGTCAATGAATAATCGAAGGGATGCATAAAAATACTTATTGAAAGAGGGGCTTGGGGTCCAGCAGCATAATGAAATTTCGTGGGGGGGGGTGGTACAAAGGGTGTGTCAGATTAAAGTGTTGGGGGGCTGAGAGAAGAATTAAGATTACAGTGGGGTGCAGGAAGAAAATCAGGATGGGGTGTGAGAGGAGAGTTGAATGTAGGACATACTAATAATAGAATTGAATGGGGGGAGCTAGAATCATGAGTAGGGAGTGAATGAATGCAGGAGGTTAGGAAGGTAATTGTGGAAGTACATGACAGGAAAAATCATGAGGAATGGCAGAGTACAGGATGATACACGAGAAGGGGAAGGCAGTAATTGAAGAAAGGGGGCACATGAGTGCATGCGTATGCCTGAAAAGGGGGTCTATGTAGAGGGAAGGGAAGCAAGGAGAATAGTGATTTGATTGAAAGTTTACAGGAGCCATGCCAAGAGTTCCTTAGAATGAGGCTATGCGTGAGTCGGGCTTCCTGGGAAGGAGGCTGCATGAGTGAGAAGGGTGGGTGTGATCTGATTTCAGTGATGAGCTGGGTGAAGAAGCATCCAGGCACCTCAGGTGGGGTTTTCAAAGGGCAGAGGAAGTACGTTCAGGGTAGGGGATCATGTGGCCATCCTGACCTCCACTCCTGGCTGGCCCTAGGACGATGGATCCCAATGAAATGCCTGCTGTGCCCTGCTGCCCCTCCGACCCCCCTATTGGGCTTGAGACTGGAGCCCCGTGGGGGATTGAACTTGGCCCCACAAGAGCTGTGAGTCGCTGTGCCCGCTGCTACAACCATGGCTTCACTGACCAAATCAAGGACCAGGATCACTTCTGCCTCTTCAAGGCCTGCGAGTGTCACAAGTGCGCCTTCTCGTGAGTATAGTGTCTGACAATGGGGGAGGGGGCGCGGTGAGCCTCCCCAAAATGTGACTGACTGTAGACCTGCTATTCCCCACTTTAGGGAACACCACAGTGTCTTGCCTGCTGAGAGTGCCTTGAAGAGGGAGCAGGGGGAAAACCTAAAGAGGCACCTGGCTCAAGGGCAGACGAGGAGTGAGGCCTCCCCTCCCAAAGCTCACAGCCATGTCAAGAAGTTGACCATTCAAGCCGGAGCCCTCAGTGAGTGTCTCTGGCCAGGGAGGGTGTCTGGGTTTGGGGATAGGGAGCACTGAGCTGTCCTGTCACCAGTCCTCCTACCCAATTTTGATGTCGCCTTGGCAAATTACCCCTCGGGCCTTTAGCTGCCCCACCTATCCAACTTCATCAATATTATCTACCAAGTGTTGGTGGGAAAGAGAACTCTGGGGGGTCAAAATGGTCCACGGTGAGATGAGACCTCAGACTGGGGGCGAGGAAGAGTGGTGTGAGCTCAGAGGGAAAGGCTCACCCAGGGTGTCCCCAGCTTTCCATAGCTGGGAAGGAGAACATCATGTCCCAGCTTGAGGCCCACCCAAACCTGCCCAACCCCTAGGGAGATAAGGAGAGTCTGGGGCCTGAGGGGGAAGTTCCCATCTCACCCACTGCCCAGACTCTTCTCTGTGTCCTGAAGACATGAGTTCCCTCCCTAATCCTACTGCAGCTTGCCACGGGACCTTGAGGAAATAATACTTGTCCTCTTGGAGTCTCCATTTCACCAGGTGGAAAATAAATAGTAGGAACTGGATGGTCTTCAAGGTCTTCTCAGCTCTGACATTTTGGGCTCCTATCCTCATTCCAGTACATGTCCATACACATCTTCTCTCCATGGCCGGCATGGTCTCTGACTCCACCCTGTGCTCTCTGCCTCTGCAGACAAGCGCCCAAGGAGCTCTGCTGACCAGTCCTACCCCAAAATCTTTGTCTCTGTCCTGGACTCCAGCAGCCTTGAAGACGCGACTAACAATTTCTCTTTCCAGGAAGACCCACAGGGCTCCTGCCCTGCCCAGGATGTGAGTAAAGTGAGAAGGCCCATGGAGCTAGATGTATATTGTGTGACCAGGTGCTCAACCTTTGTGCTTGATGCCATGGGAGATAGAAGGAAGGAGTGGAGGAGGCGGCCAATGAGGAAGAGAAGGAATGGGGTGCGGGGTAGAGGAGCAGGACAAGAAGTGGCAGGGGGAGGAGGGGTTCAGGGAGGAGGAGTGGAGAAGGCAGCATCTCAGACTAGCGGGCAAGGGCAGGGCTCTCCCAGCCTTGCCATCTCCTATTTGTGAGACTTTGCACAAGTGACATTCCGTTTCCAAGCCTCCATTTCCAGTGTACTAGCAGTGTACTGATAGGGACAATATCCCACACCTGACATAGCACTGACAAGAGGACTAGGTCCAGGAGTGCCACACAGCAGGACTTCAACTGCTGGAGGCTGTTATTCCAAGGGGAAACAGATAGATGGGAGAGAAGGTCCTGTTGAAGGGGGTGGGCAGGACGGTGAGTGCCACAGGGCCCAGAGGGAGAGTCCAGAGGTCATTAGAGAAAGCTCCCAGGCCATTAGATGAGCCAAGCTGGTCCTTCAAGTTCTATGGGGATTGGGGAATATGGGGGTGAGAAGCAGTCCCTGGGCAGGGACAGTGACCCCATTTCTCCAGGTGCTTTGCAGATTAGACCACGGACACCTGGGATTTTCCATACCCATCACTGTTGGCCTGGGAGTTTTGAAAATCCTGGCAGGAATTAGTGTGTCAGGAGAGATGTTGAGGAAGGACATAGAAAGGAAAATAGGCTGAACAGGGGAAAGGACTTGTGCAAGCCACAACGACCAATGGCCAACAGGCATTCAGACTCCCACATCCAGATAGTGCAAGATCCTGGCCCTGTTTCTCTACTGGTATTATGTATCTGTCAGAGGGTTTAATCCCAAGGCCCCTCTTTTCCTTGTCTCTAGAGACTCAGCTCTGGTCCTCCAGCCCTGTGCCGCCCTTGGCCCTGTCCTACTGCAGCCGCAGATCCTGGGAAAATAGCGGGGTCCAGAACCCTGGCAGGGGCTAGGCTTAGTGAATGGGAAAGGATGAAGGCCCCTGGGGGTGGGGGGGGGACCTTCCATGGAACTGGGGACTGAAGGGCCACTGGCCCCATGAGGTGCGGAGGTATGGGTTTTCAGGTCCCATTCTCTCACACCCTTTCCATTGCAGGCCCCTGAATCTTCTGACCAGGACTCGGATTCCGCCTCAGAGTGGCAGCGGAAACTGGAAGCGGCCGAGGCTCTGCTGATTCTGAGAGACTCTCCCCAGGCATCTTCTGGCTCCAGCTCCATGCTCCATCCCTGCGTGGCGACAAGTAGCCTTGTCCTTGAAAAGAGAACACGGGGTGGTGGGGATGGTTGGGAAAGGGGAGGGCGTTGTGGTAAGCAGGGTCTAACTGGGAGGCCGGGGTTGGTGGGTTGAACCTCCTAGGGCTCAGGTACGCAAGCTCCTTGGTCTGATGCCAGAGATGGCAATCGCTGGTTGCTCGGTGAATCATCAGTTTGTCCAGCTCTGTGCTCAACAAGCAAATGCCCAGGGCCCTGGCGTCGAGAAACAAGGCTACTGAGGTCCTGCTGGTGGCAGGGACTTGCCCTGGGGCATGCAGCCTATCAAGTGGAACACCAGGTCTCCTCACTCCCAGCCCAGAGCTCTCTACCCACACTCTCCGCCCACACCCCTGCAGTCTGCTGTGGTGGGCAGCATACACATAGGTGATAAGAGCCTGGGCTGGAGGGAGATCTGGTCTTTGATTCCTGTCTCCAGGGGGAGCCTGGATGCCTTCAGAGTTCCCTTGTGTTTTGTGGCTAAGTTTCAATGATGAGCCTGGAGAGGAAGGACCAGAGGGAGCCTGAAGCCTGGGAAGGCTGAGAGGGAAGGCTGGGCATTCCCAGACCAAAATGTTGGGTGCAATATGATGCTTGAGTGAAGCAGCAACCTGAGTGAAGGAGGGACTTTGGGAACAGAAGGGGATGAGGCTGGAGAGGCTGCCAATTACAGGGGTCCTGAACGCCAGGCTTAGGGGCTAGACCAGAAACTGTGGGTGGTGAGGAGCCAGGGAATATGTGAGCTGGGGGGAGCATATTCGGAGATCCTGGGCTCCACAAAAAGAAATGTGGTGGCTCTGATGGAGGGATTGGAGGAGGCAAGACCCGAGATGGGCAAATCAGCAGGGAAGTGTGCTGTGTTGCACTCTGTAGTCCAGGTGACAAAGCCTAGATCGAGTGAAACAAAAGAGAGGGGAGAGCCTGGAGGGGAAGTGGATATGACCTGGCTCTGATGCCTTCCGTTCTCTCTGCAGATCCTGCTGAAGATAGAGGACCCCAGCCTCCTAACCCTTCTCTGCGACCCAGGGAGCCAGCTCCATTTCTCTGCCTACTGGGCATCTGGGGTGCATCTCCCTCTTGACCTGGAAGCCCAGAAGAGGAGGCCTCACTCCTCTTATGCTTTTGCAAAACGTTTAATATCCAATATGCTTAACATTTTCTTAAACCTTCACTTTCTTTTACAAGCCTTTCAGACCCTTTTTATTATGTGGGGCAATTCCTTGGCTGAGGGTGCGTATTCTTGTACCTCCATTTCTTACTGCTTTGTATTTTGGGGCCTTCTATGTCTCTTATAAAACCAGGGTTGTGCAATCTAAGCTGGTCAGTCTCTAAATAGGGTTCTGTAGGAGGTCATGTGTTCATATGCCAGAGTTTTCATTTGACTTGTGATTCCAAACATAGCTGTGCACTCACGTCTATATCCATGCTTGTCAAAATCTAAGGGTGTTTTCATTTTGTGTCCACATTTATGTGTGTGAACAAATAATAAACCCTTGCTGTTGTAAGGCAGTGAGATAGAGGCATTGTTTGTGGTCACAGTATAACGTAGACCATCCTGACTCTAACAGACATGTTCCATTTACGTTCCAAAGTGAGAATCACCTTACTCAATAACTGGGATTTCTTAACACGACTAGACCAGAAAACAGTAGAGATAAAAAATGGTAAGAGTTTTACTCACTGAGCAAGTAAGTGCCTACCTTCCGCCTGGCATAGACTGTTTCCAGCTGTCCAGAGGGCCCCAAGTTGAGTTGTCTGCAGCGTCAAGCAGGTCTTATAAATGAGTGGAGCTGTCCAGACAGGCTCTGGCCAGCTGGCAGTGCATGGTCTACCTAAGGGGCCAGCTGCCACCTGGCTCCAGCCGATTGCTGCCATGCAGGAATGCGGACTCTGCACTGCCACAGCTCCTGATTTTTCGAGAGAAAGCGGAATTCTAGATATCTATGTAGAATATCTCCATTTTAAAATGTCGGCTCTGGTTTCTTCTTTAAGACCTGTACGTGGGCCAAAGAAAACATCCATTCAGGCCAACCATGGCCAAGTGAATGCCGGTTGGATTCTAGTCCAATGTGTACTCTATAGTGGGGGACACTGAAGCCAATCATGGCCAGAAGAATCAAAGAGGGGAGGTGAATTAGACCCAGATCCTGCTTTTGAAGGACTCATGAAATATGAGGAAGATTCATATTCATGCATTTATTTTGTGCCCTGTGTATGCAAAACACACACAGCCTCCCAGCAGCTCTCTGAGCTAAGCATGATTACCACCCTCTTGCACAAGGGTTTTAGGGGAAATTTTTAGCCAAAGACGGATGGGGGAAGACTCCCTTCTCTGCCAGGCCCTAAATTAGCTAATAATTTACCTTCTAAACAATAATCTATCTCTACCTCAACCACTGAGTGAAAGGTTCAAATCTTGAAATGGCAGGCATCCAGTCAGAAGAGTCTTTCAAAGATATGCCTGCCATTTCAAGATTTGAACCTTGAAAACAAAGATCATCTCTTTGTTTTGTACTCAAGGTAACAATATGTAGCTGTGCATCAGATCTTACCTACTCTTTTTTCTCAGTCCTCTGCTGATGCTCCAAAGAAAGGAAGAACTGGAGACCCCACCCCAAAGACAGAAAGCTCCATTGGATATGCCCTATCTGTTTCCTATCGTGTTTTCTCCCTCTTTCCTTGCCTCCCTCATTTTTACCCAAGAGGATTGATAGTGGTGACATCTGACAACTTATGTTTTCTTGTTTCAGGCCTTGAGAAGTCAGGCTTCTCCCCGTCCTTATCTAATGCCAGATAACCATGCAATATCACTCGGCACACAGGGCAAGACTGACGTCCATCTCATGCTTTTGTCCCTTCCCTCATTTGCTACTTAAATCAGTGATCCCAAACCACCCCCCGCCCCAAGATAGTAGATAAACAAGCCCACATATTCACAGGGGAAGGAAGCAGTATTGCCTGGAAAAGGGACCAAAACCCTGTTGTGCTACTCTGTCCAAGGTGTGCCATGATCCCATAGCTGAGTTGGGAAAAAGAGAGTGTATTTGGAGTTACAGGAAGTGGCATGAGAAGAGGGAGGAAAAGAGAAATGAAGTGATGGAGACTGGGAGAAGGCGTGAGCCCCTTTGCTCTGGATCCTTTCATTTTTCTGAGTCCCACCTGCCCTTCTATGCAGAACCTTTTAGACCTGAGGTTGATGCATCAGCCCCCACCTCCCCACACACATGCACACACTCAAGTGCACACGTGTACGTACACCGCTCTATACCTTTACATTTATTTATTTACTTATTCACCTATTTATTTATTTATGATTTTATTTATTTGACAAAGAGAGCATGAGCGAGCACAAGCAGAAGGAGAGGCAGGCAGAGGGAGAGGGTGAGGAAGAGGGAGAGAAGCAGGCTCCCATCGAGCAAGGAGCCCCATGTGGGGCTCAGTCCCAAGACCCTGGGATCGTGACCTGAGCCAAAGGCTGACGCTTAACTGACTGAGCAACCCGGGTGCCCCACACTATACCTTTTTAGAAAGTCTCTTCAGGGTGGCATATTATGAGCATCTTAGGAATTTGTCATAAATGTTAATACGCAAAATTCTTTTCATCATACGCTACTCCAGTTCACAGATTCAAAGCATCACTTTGTAGAATAGTGTAAGTTAGGCCTTGACTCTCATGCGTTTTACAACCGCATTGGTTGGATCTGAGGACATCTACCACATGAGAGCATCTGCAGAGTGGATCAATTTCAGGTGGTGGTATGAATGTAAGTGTTTAATAACAGGCTCTCTGGGTGAGAGGGTGGGTTGGGGAAAATGACCTGTGCTGTAGCATTTGCCAATTTCAAACTACTGAGATAATGTCAATTAAGGCAGAATTGGGAAGAGACGCATCCCCACCGTGAGGTACAATCAACGTACATAACCTCAAGAACATAGGTGATAGCAAAATGCAGGAAAAATAATTAGAGATTGATGAGTTTTGATTGCGTTATTTTTGTTTGGTTTTAGTATAATGCACGTAATGTTATTGCTACTTTATATAATTCAGTCTTTAAAACAGCTGTGCTCAATAGCTGGCTCTCAAAATTCCTGAAAAATTAAGTTGGCTCTTACGTTCCATTAAGAGTTCCCTCCAACATTCCACTGCTTTCAACCCTTGCCCAGAAAGGAACCTCTTCCATCGTAGGGCACACGAACACTGCAGGGCCATAAAAGTCTGATCTCCTGGTTTTTGGCCAAGAACAGCTCAACATGTAGGGAAAGTATT